>NC_056731.1:1336900018-1337097518 GCF_019279795.1 Protopterus annectens
ACAAGGAACAGACAATAATTGAACTTCATCAAATGAAATGTTATTGTTTTCTTCTAACTTTTTAATAGTCTTGTCGATGTAGGAAAAGTAACATTCAGCAGTCTTAAGGTCAACTTGTTTGTAATAATCACTGTTGTGCAAGTCATTTTCTAAAATTTGTAGGCAATCACATTGTTCCAGTAACAGAATTTCAGTGCCCTTGTCTGCTTGCATGATTTGTAAAGTCCTGTCTTTCTCTAAAAGACGAAGAGCAGACATTTCCGTTGGAGTCAAATGAAACCACCTGTAGTGGATGTCCATAGATAAAAGCTCCCTGAAGTCCCACTTGCAAACTTTTTGAAAAATATGTAATGTATTATTCAAGGCAGGGTTGCACAGGTTTCTTTTTTTGGGAACACCAAAGACAGTAGGATCAAAAGGATCATCAGAATCATCTGAGGGACTGTCCAAAAGAAGTTTCAAATTTAATTTCCTGAGAAAAATCAAAACTCTAATAAAAGGTTTGGTAAGTCTGCTTATGTAAAGGAACAAATGTGAAAACTTTATTGATCACTTGTAGTGCCTCATTAGACAAAACTGTTGGTGAGGTTAAAAACTGCTCAGTAAGGAGTAGAGCAAAAAGACAGAGGTGAGTCAAGTGGGGAGAAATGGTTATGAAGCATATTTAATACATCTGGTTGTTCCTTCTAGGTCTCGCTCTTGGCTGTTCCCTTCCTCTCTGAGGGTGAGGCACTGGTTCAAAATACCAGCCCAGGGCACTGGTTGAACCAGCTATGCTTCTTTTGGGGTCAAACTTCTACAATATTATTTTTCTGAGGAAAACTTTTTTGTGAAATTATTATTTTATTTATTTATTTATTATTATTTTTTTTTTGTTTGGGAAACTTGTATGTATTGTACTGCCATCACTTGTCAGAAGATTATTTACTATGGGGGAATTTAGTAAAGCCTACACAGACTTTTTTTCTGTGTAGGCATTGTGCCATACTGCTTACATGAAAGTAAGCAGGTTTGCAATCCAGTAAACAGAGCTGGGCAGCACGCATGCATGTGCCAACACAGAAGTATCCGTGGCATGCAAATCACTTCATAAGCAGGTGAACTGCATGCAAATGAGAAAGATAGAGTGATCCAGCAAGCAGATAGGCACTCCTGCAGACCCCATGTTGGTGTCCCATAGTGTATATGGAAATATTCCATGTACAGGATTTTAAACAGACAACAGGGGCTGTAAAAGTGTAGTTAGATGGTCAGAAATAGTATAGCAGAGACAGATATGTGCAAATTATCCACCATGTGTCCAAAACCGTAGGAAAAATAATTTAAAATAATTTTATTTTTTTAATGATTTGGGTATTTTTACATGGCATGCTGCAGTGGCAAACATGCTTTTATGAAAAAAATATAAAAAAAGAGTGTAAAAACCAAATTTATTAGTTTGAGACCGTAATGTATTATAGGACTCTGCGTGGAGTATCTACAATGGTGGAATGGTTTGGCAAGGCCTGGAACAGTGTAGTTTCCAGGTTGTGTGCACAGATCCCTATGCAAATGAGGTGGGGTTACTGAATAGCACAAATGGTTATCCGTGTCTTCAGATCCCATCCATGTAGGCACAAAACAATGTTGGTGTCCAGAGAAGAGGTAGCTGACATCAAGGGGGAGGGTGTGTCTGAAGACCTGTTTGTGCGGTGCATCAGTGTGCTGAGTGTGACCTTTCATGGGGGTGTGTACAGTGACTGCTGAGCATTGTTTACCTTTGCGGGGTGAGTTTCCGTGGCATGCAGCAGTGCTGAGCAAGGAAGGCTGTCCAAAACAAATTGGCTGAGAAAGCCAATGGTATATTAATTACTGATGACCCCTGTTTCACTTAAGCTAGGCCACTAACAGTCCATAATGATGTAATTGACAGGTGGAATGCATCACAGGTAGCCAATCAGACAGGCTGCACCTACAGCAGAGCACTGTAAAGGTTGCATGCACCCTACAATCTGATATCACCCCCATACTCTGCACCAGTGGAGTACAAACTTGGGATTGTTAACTGAAGGAATGCTATGGGCTGCTGCAGATCTGCTACATCTGTATGTGCCAGATGCTGAGGTCAGTGCTGCTCCTGCTGACAATAGGTCTAGACTGAGAAGGAGAAGAGAATTCAGCCTCAGGGCAACCTTCCAGGAGCTATATGAGCTGGTGATTGTACAGCACTACAGGGTGGACAGGGACATACTACAAGAACTCACTGAGCTCTGATGCCCTCAACTCAGACCCAGAGCCAACAGAGAAGAACACTTCCCAGTAGAAACAAAGGTATTTGTATCTCTTACGATACAGGTACTTTCCAAAGACCAACTGGGGACATGATGTGGGTCTCACAGGCATCATCATCCAGGGTACTCCACCAGTTCCTGGATGCCATGCCACCACATGTCAGTGAGCACATTTATTTTCCCCATCACCCATGAGATGAGGCCAGCAGTATGCAACACTTCTACCATGTAGCACATTACCCTGTGGTACTGGGTGCCATAGATTGCACTTATGTACATATCAAGGCACCACCCGGTGAGGAAGGTATAATCTACGTCAACTTCAAGGAGTATCACTCCATTCACTGCCAGGTCATGTGCAATGCCCAGGACATTATCATGAATGTGCGTGCCGGTAGCCCTGGCAGATATCACAACTCCCATATCTAGCACGCATCACAGCTGTACCAGATGTTTACTAGGGGGGACATCCTGCACAGACATTTTTTGGGTGATTCTGGCTATGCACTGGAACCTTGGATGGTGATACCCATCAAAAATGCACAGACACCCATGGAAGAACGTCATAATGAGGCACACACACAAACTGGGAATATCATAGAGCATGTGTTTGGGCTGCTGAAGTCACGGTTCCGGTGCCTTGATATATCTGGTGGAGCCCTGCAGTACTCTCCAGCCACATGTGCACAGATGTTCACAGTATGTGCCATACTACACAATATGATCCCGCAGAAACAGCTGCAGCAGGATCAGCAAAGGGAATGGATACAAAGCCTTCCACCAGTGCCTAGGTCCCCACAGCCACCCCCACAGGGGGACTTGGAGGAGGAAACCCTGAGGATGTCCCTGTAGGCAGACATAGGTGTACCCAGTATGCCCTGGCCTGGGCCAAGAGACAAACCATAGCACATGCACTGACAACTTTGGGCCCTTACTCCGACTAGCATACATATAGTAAAAATGATGCCAGCCAGCCCATACAACCTGTACCTAACCATGTATTGGCTATGTACTGTGTGCATCAGACAGAGTCAGCCCCGAACTACAGGTCTGTCAACTACTGCATTCACAAGGTAAGTCACTTGCCTATACATCACTTGTAAGGGATACTAGAATATGGCGGCATATGTATGGACCTGCCGCATGTATGCAAGGAAATATAGTGGGCGACTGGGCAACTTAGAGAGATCTAACAGCTACTTGGGACAACAGGTACTCAGTTCAATAGTATGTGCTCCATAATATGCACTAGGCCACATGGCTGGAAAATCCACTACATTATTCAAGGGAGATGGCAAACAGTGGCGTCACAGGACAGTCGCACAACTGTCTATGCCAGCAGAGCATGGGTTGATCATCCCCCACCGCCAACACATCAGTGTACCCATACAACTGAACAGTAAATCTGCATTGATATATCATCAGGCCAACCAATTCCAGGGCTGTGACACAGTACCTGGCCACATGTTGTATGTCTCACGTAATGCCGGGGTGACAATTTATGTCTGTATGCTGTTGATTGTGTGAAGAATGACATGTCTCTGTCTGGTAGCTGGTGTGGCTCCATGGGCTAGGGATGTTCGCATGGGTAATGGTGTTGATGGCTTGAATCTGGCAGCATCCACATCTTTTGTATGTGAGGTACTCATATGGTAGTATTCCCACAGACTGTCATACCCCTCAATCTTTTACCATAAAAAAGCTGGACAAAGTCAGAGAGAATGGGGGGACAAAGGGCCAAAATTACGGACAGACATTACACCTGCTCTGATGAGCCTAGAAAGTGGCTAGTATATCAGCAGGTTGCAACCAAACAGAATAGCTGCAGGAGGTGAAGGCCGTCACTTAAATGTGTTAGTAGTTAGTACAATTCAGTGACTGCATTATACAATATTTTACCAGAACAGCACAAATATATGAAGAACAGACCAGATATATGTGGTGAAATGCTGGATATTCTGCAAAAGCATGTACAGTGAGAGGTACGCACACTGTCACCCAGTGTGTGGAGTTACATTATGTACCCAGTCACATGTTTAAGTACAGCACACAGCCGGATAATGCCTTGGATGATTTTAAGGAAGTGCTGTACTGTGGAAACAAGTGCAGCAGCCAATGTCTGCAGCACACAAAATCCTGGACTGGAATGCAGGTATCTCTGGCCTGGAGTAATCTTGTAAGTTCATAGGTTCATAGGTGTGTTCTAGGCTAATGGCCCTGGAGCCTTTACAAACCTAGCCCATAGAAGTGTCCTGGTAAGTACTGACAGTCCCACTGAGCATGCTCCTACACTTAGCTAACTAGAGCGCAAGTCTATTGCCTCTTCATCACAAAGACCCGCTATGTGGAAATATGTCTGTACATACAGACAGCTACATTTACATATCTGTTTGCCCTTATCCCCCTCATACATGATTAGTGTATCTATCAGTATATATCACATATACATATGATACTGGCACACACACACACACACACACACATATATATATATATATATATATATATATATATATATATATATATATATATATAAAAAGAAAGCGCAAGCTTTATAAATTACAATGATAAATAGATGCTCCCCATATATCTACCTAAGACGTTTACATAGCATACACACACATTTAAAGAGACATCCCTGTTATACACATTTATATATATATATATATATATATATATATATATATATATATATATATGTGTGTGTGTGTGTGTGTGTGTGTGTGTGTGTGTGTGTGTGTGTGTGTGTGTGTGTGTGTGTGTGTGTGTGTGTGTGTGCGTGTATGTGTGTGTGTGTGGGGGGGTGTAAGAATGTCCCCATATACCCCCAGAATGCTGAGGTTATCTGCACTTACACATCACAACAATGGTCCGAAGGAACCAGACCAAGGCTGCAACAATACATAATCCACTCACCCACAGACCCCTATGTCTGTGGAATGTCACCTTGTAGACAGACACAGGTGAGCAGGTGTTGTAATGTGCAATGATTTCAAAGCATGGCTTGGACAGGCCATATTGTCCTTGGCCAGATATTTGCCTATCTAACTGCAACCAGCCACATATGGCCATACTGCTAACTTTACACACATAGCAGGGATAGTAACAGGTATCCCATTCCTAGGACACTAAATACAATAACGGTACCAAGCAATATCACTCTGCAGGCCACAAGGCTACTTTGCATATTCCACAAGTACTGTGCCTGCAATTACATATACAACTGACGTAACCTGTGGCATATGCAGTAAGTACTGCAAGCTAGAGTGTACGATAGCAGATAGGTAGGGGTTATAATCTCACATCAGCCAATGCTGTGTGTGTGTGTGTGTGTGTGTGTGTGTGTGTGTGTGTGTGTGTGTGTGTGTGTGTGTGTGTGTGTGTGTGTGTGTGTGTGTAAATATATCCCCTTGCAGCACTACAGACATCCCCATATGGACTATCTCCATACAATGGTTATGCATTTTATGTCCCTGTGACTAGCTGCTGGCCCTAAATTGCCCTCCTCTACATAATTATAACCGATGTTTGCCACCTGTCTGACCAGACACAGAATATCTGTCAATGTGTCAACCCCATCACCACACCATCTAGATTTGTAAGTTCAGAAAACTCAGGTGACATGTAGCAAAGGCAACGGACCTTATCACAAAGTATGAATGCATGATTATGCTGACTGCCCCCATTGTCCCTGATAGACTGTTCTACACATATGCACCTAGGGAGCCATGCATGTATACTGCCATACCTTGCTGATGTCATATTTCTGCTGTGCTGCCATGCCATCTTGTGTCACTGTATTGCCACCATGTGTCCATAGTTTATCCCCTCAGACTCCTGGAACAGAAATATACACATGTCTATGACACACCTGTCATTCTGTAAGACTACTGCCAGTTCAACATCATGCAACAAAGATACACAAAGTGTGATGTGTAGTCATGACACATGCCAGCATACTGACCTGTTGTGGCCCACAAGTGTCATGACAAAACAGTACTGCACTACACAAGTACATGTCAAGTAATATACACACCCTGTGCATCAGACACATAGTAGCATTTCCCTGCATTGATGGCACGGATGTCAGGGATGTGGCACAGGTATCATCACATGCACAGGGTGTGGTGTGGGGGTGCCAGAGGCTTAGGCTGTGCCAAACAGTTGACAGTAGGTGTGTGAGTCAGGAAGGAGTGCGGGTTAGATGGGCCATGGAGAGATGCCGTGTGTGTCTATTGGTGACCTGCATGTGACAGTGATGTTAGTCAAGCCCAATGCTAGCCCTACACATGTGCATACTGGACAGCTGTGGACCATACATGGTAGAGTGGACAGTTCACCATCTCCAGCCACGAACAAAGGAACTGGCTCTGCCAGGAGTAGCACTGGCACCACCATCCCCAAGGTGAGATGCGGTGCTAGTAACTGATGGTGACAGCAAAATGCTGGGGCTGTGTCCCTCATGGGACCACCCAGGACCATGTCCCCATGGCTTGCCATGACACGGTGTGCACAGCACACTTCCCTGTGTAGCACTGGAGATACTGCCACTACAGCAGCATGATTGTGCATGGCCACGTGGACACTCAGCAGATGGTGTTGCTGACCTACAACCTCATGTCTGACACCCAACTTCGACCAGTTGTTCTAGTACAGACGATGTGTGTTCCAAGACAGACACTGTCTCAGCCCACCGTCTGTCCACTGCATCAGTGAACCAGTCCAGGGTGTCCCCAATGCGGTGGAGGCAGTCACAGATGTCAAACTGTGCTGTGTCCATAACCCTAAGCATCCATCTGGTGTTGTATTCAGAATGTGCCTGTGCCTCCATGATGGCCTGAAACATGCACTGAGTGACCCGGAATGTGACACCTTCAACAGGTGGTGGATGAACAGCAGTCCTCCTATGAGCCCTCCTGTCAATCCACCTGTGTGGGACCTCGCCAGCTCTCTGGCTATGGCCAGTGTCTACACTCACTGATGCCATAGTTTGCCACACTGTCCTGTTCAATGTCATCACCCTCTGACTGTCCAATATCTGTGGCCTCTGGGGACTGGGTATGTGTAGTCATACTGACTGTGTGTGGTGACATGGGGGCAGAAGAGGAATGTCAACATCTGGGACAGACTCAGCCCCTGACCACCCCAGCTGTGCCTTGCTATGACCACTATCATCATCAGAGTCTGATGAGACACTGTCATTGGGTTGTGAGGGGGACAGACTCCAATCCCCCTGGTCACCTGTGAAAACTAAGACAAAAGCAGTACATTACTACCTGCACTTTTATGTATGGTAATCCACACAGATTCGTACAATTGAAGATCCACAACTGCATTACCAGTCTTACATCTTCTCATCTCCACTCCCATGCACAATAGACAACCTCACAACAACATACACAAACAAGTCAAGCCCATTATAACATGCAGTTCAGCCACATCCAGTTAAAGTTACCAGTACAATCTGCCTGTAAGGTATGCAATATGAGACTATATATGATAGCACTACACATAAAACCCAGTACACCTATCTTGAGAATGATATGCCAGTACTAGTGTCACTGCCTCAGGTATATACCATCTCCCTTTTATGTTTGAACATACATTGCCTAATGTATATGAAGCTGTGTAGCTGCTCATAAATATAAGTGCAAACGTGTCGATGGTCATTTAAATACACACCTGTGATTAACCAGTCTATGAACTATAGTTAACTGTTCCAGAATGGAACATACAAATATTCTACTCTGGCTAAACACAACATGTGTACATAGGGAAATATGGCAGTCCTTAAATTTCATAGGGTATATATGATCCATAAAAAACAGTATCACACTTACTGGGTACAGGACCATGGACTTAGGCCACACATAATGGACCTATGAAAAGGTGAGGAGAGGTATTGTCCGCACCACTGAATGGTGCAGCACTACAAGATAATATGTGCATATATCCACATGTACAGTAGCTACTGTGATGCTGGCTGTATTGCTGACATTCTGACTATGTATGCACAACTGAGCATAAACTGCAACTCCCTCCCAATGCAGATAGACCTGACACCTATGTACAGGTATATGCAGCCTGCTACAATGACTGCTACAGTATTACACTGGGTGAACACAGTAGACTCACCTGGATGCTCCTCTGCTGAGGACACTGTGGCACCCACCTCCATGATGTATGGTGTGATGGATGCCTGGGAGCTGTCATGTGTTCCTAGTTTCACCAGGAATTCCTCTGTGGCCAAAAGTGGTTGTTCAGTCACAGGGCCTCCACTAGTGGCAGCTCAGTCCCTGGCAACATCAGCTGCCCTACATTGTACAGCGTTCATCATGTTTGTAGCCCAGTGTTGGACCTGCTTATAGGTCTTGTCCCATTGGCCAGTCTAATTGACACCATGCACAAGGTCTTCCCACAATGCTGCCCACCATTCCCGATTATGCCTCCCCCTGGACAACAAGATCTGATGGTGCTGTCTCAGTCCATCCACTATTATGTCATTCTCCGCATCTGAGAAGGGGGCATGTCTTCTGCTGTACATGTTTCCGGAAAGAAAACAAAAGGGGAACACATTACAGGACCAGATACATGGAACCATAATGGCCTACACTATCCACTACTCCCTCACACGTCATACCCTACAGTCTGGCAACACACTACATGCGTGGATACCACCAAGATAGTAGCAATACTGGGGTATGTCCCTGTGTGCCATGACAGAAATGCTGTATGTTCAAACACCCAGTACTGCAGTCTACTGTGGTGTGTTCCTTATGGGCAAACTCCCACTAATATGTCATACCGTCACTGCAGACAAATAGCAGTGTGCTATTACAGCCACTATATAGGGACAGTCCAGCAACACCAGTGTGCCACAATGTCAGAAAACAATGCAAACTTGCTGTAGTATATCTTCCCTGTAGGCATCATCCCTCTCAACTATACAGATGTTTGCAGAATGTCAAGATGTTTGCCTCATAGTTTTGGTCATTTTCATACAAAAGTGTGGATTTCTGACAAATGTTTGGCCAATCATTGATGGTTGCTGTCAAAGAATAAAGACAGACATCTGAGTTTCAGACATCATACCATTCAGAACACAGTTATGCTACTATAATATCTGTCATTCTATTCACTTTCTTACTTTGTAAGGGCAATATTTAAACAGTGTTCCTAGGTTTTGGCATTTGTCCCCCCATTAACTATGGCTCTCTTCTGATTTCTTGCTGTAGAAGTTGACAGGTATGTTAGGCATAGCTCACAACCAAACAGAGACAAATGTCAACAGAATCAGCAACTTAGCCAGACTACATCAGGGACATTCAGGGACACTGTTAAAATGTTAGAACTATTTATGTGAGACATTAACAGAATGTGAGGAGGTATCCCACAGTACATTGTTTGACATTTCAGGAGTGTACACCCTTACGTATTGTCACTATGTATTATTTGTAATCCACTAGCTTTACCATGACAGCCAATCATTGTAGGAGGGATTAACAGGGACAGAGCTAAGATGTGAGTAAAAATCAAGGACAGATGAAAGGCATGCCTGTAGGTGTAGGACAGCAGAGAATCAATGACATGCCATCACCATAGATCTAAGACAAGATTACTGCTCTAATCCCTATTCCCCATACCTCCATTCTCCCATCTGCATCCTGTTATATGGAGCAATCTATTACATATCTGGTGGAGTGAAGTGCTCCTTTGTTGAGCTTTGCTTCCTGTAATCTTTTGAAAATAAGCTCTCTCTGTGAATGAAGTCTCATACAGATCTGTCCCCATAACCAGCTGGCTGCCTTTTTATGCTACTGCTCATTAGCAGGTAATTGCCTCTGCATCAATTTGTGGATCTCATTTGCTAATTTCAGCCAAAACAGCTGAATTGCACTATCATTAGCCAATGACATACTACCACAGTGCAATATATAAGGCCTTCATGTAGACCTGGGCCCCTTTCTTAGTTGTTAAGATGGACATTACACAGGTGTGAAGACTACCGCATCGCAGAGGTTAGGTGCCATAACTGTCAACTGTAGGGATTTATGCAGTATGTCCACAGTTTCATCTCCTATGTGTGGTCAATGTCCCATGACATTGTAGTCATCTGGCAGTTCACTGGCATACATTGTGGACTGAGGTCAGTAATGAATTACAGACATTTCAGTGTCAGACGTCATACCCATCTGAATATACCTGCTAATGCAATAGCTGTTATTCTATCAACTTACTATCTTTGTAGGAGCAAACTGTTAAAGGTGTCCCTATCTCTGGGCCTTTGTCCCCCCCATTACATATGGCTGTGTCTGGATTCCTTGTTCTAGGGGGTTGAGAGGTATGGTAGATCTGTAGCAACTACCTCTACATACAGCTGTGTGTGCTACAGGCTGCAGCTGCTGCTGCAGCCTAGAACGCATAGGGGAAGTGTAAACACTTTGGAGGACAACAAGCTGTACATGTAACTGTGGCAGCTATGGCAGCCCTGTCATTACAGCAGAGCCAGGGTAAGGATACCTTTTACAGTCCAGTCGAGGCATGTGATTAAGCTAGGTCTGTTGTGCAACAGTGCCAATAACAGTGTAGTAGGTGACATATAGTTAGGCTATACAGATATGTGCAGTGTGTCCCTACCAGCAGGCCTTTGACTTGCAAAACTGGATAGCAGTTCATTAATTAGCAGTAAGCTGTGTGGATAAAGATTGCATGTCTCAGTCATTACTTACTGTTTTCACAATAATATTCTTGAACTGCAACACAAAACCGGATTTGAACCCAGGACTGTGTGTGGCAAAATATACTGCATGTAAGGCATTTAACAGACTGAGCTACTGAGTCTCTGCTGCAGTAGGTGTATTTGCAAGGTATATGTGCAGACATACAGGCTGTGACACACATTGTCTGCATCCATCAGTATGTGCATGGCTTTCTATGGCTGTATTTCTGCACCGGGGTCCCAGTTGAACATGTACTTTGTCATTTTTGCCTTAGCAGGTATGTTTCAACATGTTGCTGATAAAAGCACACATTTACCTGATATCACAGGCCTCACTTCATCCATTACTATGTCTGTGACTGTCTAGTGGTGTATTATTGCACCAGAGTCCAAGGTACACTCCCATTTTTCCCATTAAATTTTATTCCAGTTTGCACAGTGCAGCACAGTGCACAGCACTGCTGCGACATGCCCAGTGACTGTAAGTGGCAATCACTACATGATTTGCTGAAAACACTTGCTTTAATTAAGGTCTGCGTGGCATGGAAGGTTAATGCATTGTGCTATAGGTGTGAGGGGCTTGGGTTTGAAACATGGCAGTTGTGTTTATTTTTGTACATGTGTATGACAAAGTAATAAAAATGTTTAATCATTAAAGCTCCATTTAATCTCAGCTAAGTGAAGCAGCATGGTGCACTGCACCACTCAGCTCAGTGCTAAAAAATATAAAGAAAAGAAAAAGGGGGTGATAGGAAAGTAGTGAAATGGGGGCAAGAAGGGGGAAAATAGTGAAAGGCAGGTAAGGATGTGCAGGAAGGGTGTAGGAAAGAACCATAGCAATCCATTTCTTGTACAGCTGCACTTTGACAGAATTTGTAGATGAATTTGGACTCTCACACCCAGAGAGAGGGGTGAGGACAACATAACTGCATTGTCAAGCCAATTGGATTAGATTACTTGTGTCCAGTGGACATGTGTGTGAAATGGAGAGCTATATATGAGGCAATATTTTTTTGGGACAGGTGCCCAATTTTTTATTAAGGTGAGAGTAGAATGTTGGGGAAGGGACATAGGTACATGTGGTGAGGTAAGTTGGGTAGGAGAGGATGCATTCAAAGACAGACAAGACAGCAGACAGGGCCAGTGTGTAAAACATGAGGGGGGTGAACACCTTGGATGGGGAGGGTGTTGTGGAATACAAGTTGCACATGCCTCCAGACGGTAGCAGCATGACTCACGCCCCCACCCATGGGACTATTGACACTGCTCCTTTACTGCCCTGAGGGTGGCTGGGCACCAGGGTGCCTCAATCTGGTGCAGGTGGCATTCAGAGCTCTGATAAACTATCCTTTGCACCATTACCGGCAGTTGATCCTGGGTGACAATGGCCCCTCCACCACCACTCCCAGGAGGAGGCTGGGCCACATCCCCTGATGCAGCCCCAATCAACGCTGCAGGTGGTGCAGTAGCAGCGGAGGGGGCACCACTGGTCTGTGTCCCAGACCTAGGCCATGCCAAGTTAAGGCAAGGTAGGTGGATCAGCCAGATTCAGCCTACCCTGACGTGCTGTGGTAATGGAGGTATAGCAATAAGTATAGGTTAGTTGTGAACAAATCATTGGTTAGTAATAACAGCATGGCATAGAAAATAACCCAATTACATATAAATGCATATTATGTGAAACAACAATAAATAACAGAACAGTCAGTATGTTAACAGCATGCCAGTAACAGTTACAGCATAACGCCAGCATAATAAGTAATTTAGCAAGATATATTAATATGCAACCATTATAATACATAATAATAAAACACGTCCCAAAATACAGTTAGTGTAGCAACATATGTTAATAGTAAAACATAACTAATGAATAACAATAAAAAATAAATGAAGATAAAGGGTAGGAAAGAGAGAAAAAAACGTCCATTAGTAAGACTTCAGATTATTTCCCTGAAAACAGTACTACTATCTACTCTACAGGTCTGTATTTTCTTTATGTGTACAGTGACTACAAGTCTCCTATAGCTGATGTAGCACATACATACCTCTCAAGCTATTTGCATGAGACACCATGGGCCAAGCAGTAACAACTGCGGGTACACAGCTACACAGAAAACTTGCACATTAGGTGGACCTGTATAATAACCAAGGTGTTCTGTGGGCTGATTTGGTGATACTTTACAATCTAGGTAATCATTTCCATGGTAATCCTGTGACAGACAGGTTACACACTATTAATTACATAACATGAAAGTGTGACACTTGAGAGACATGTATGTCTACAGTATAAACACTAAATGGCTGTCATGCCTTGGTTGGCAGGGATGGGAATAGAACCCAATAGCAATGACTGCAGGGGACATTTGCATAGAATTCAGCAACTTTTAACAGACATTCTAGGCATACAGCCGTACTGGATTAGACATTTTATTTCTGACTGAACATTGCTGTTGAACACATTCTTGCTAACAATTTTAACAGTCTGTGACATCTAAACACACAATTATATACACATAATATGGGCTACCTCACCCATTTACCTGTAGTTCCTGTGGAGAGAGAAACTGTGAGCATTGCTACTGTAATATTTACTGGTACATACCACTGGATTCGAACCCTGGACTGTGTATGGCAAAATGCACTATACGCAGAGCATTTAACAAACTGAGGTACTGAGTCACTGCTGATTACTGACTGATGTTTGCTTAGAGCTCACCTGGAACCAAAATATGACCTGGTAGTTCATATAGGTTCATAGGTGTTAACTAGGCTAATAACCACAAGGCCTTTTTAAGCCTAGCCATGCATCCCAAATCTTTGACAAGTTCTGATACCCTTGATAAGTATAAGCAGGGGTTTGAACGATTTACAGGTCACCTGTGTCCATTAGAGACATAGATGCCAAACCAGGGATGAATTTCCAGTTTCCAATCCAATTGTCCAAGTTACTACAGTATTATACTAGACTACAGTGACAGTCATACCTCTCAACCTGAAATCATAAAAACTCTGGACAAAGGTAAATGAAAAATAGGTACAGATCTGTTTGTTGATTAACATAAAATTTGTATATGTAATTATGCAACCCCACCCACTCTTGTGGAATTGTGGGATACTAACTTTTAAACACAAATTGAATAACAGACAAAATATTACACACAAAATAAGCAGACTGGTGTTTTATTTAAATTAATATTTGAGCTTGTATCACACTTTGAACTTGTAGAAACTGCAAAACTAAAATACAATTCTCTTTTATAAAAATAAAATGAACTGCTTCAACCATCTACAGCCAGAAAATAAATGAGCTGGATTTAAACAGAGGAAATCAGCAGATAGGTAGATTTACAGACTGAGCGCTTTTTGGAAAATGTAATCAGTTCTTTCAAAGCAGAGAAGTATAGCAATGAATTGAATTCAAATAACTGTAATAATATATGGATTTAGAAAACACTAGGAATACATTCAATATAATTTCTACAAAGATCATCATTATGAAACAATATTTTCTATGGAAAAATATTTAAGCAATCTATTGCAGAACTATCCATACAAAACATTACCTTTGAAACACTTACATTTAGGCTCCTCAACTAACATTGCCTTTAGCTGTTTTTTTTAAAAATAATCTTCTACAAATAAAGTGCCTAATGCCCTTGAAGAATAAATTGCCTATGTTGCATGAAAAACTCATAAGCTAGTAATATTGCAATAGGGAATGGATGGCAAACTGATAACAGGTTCATAGTTACTAGGTATCTCCGCCAAAGAGGACATTCTCAGGACTGCAGCATCTACCCCCTTTAAAAGTGCAATACAGTACAATATCAGCAATCCATCTACATACTGTGGGAGTAGAACCCACAGCCTTCTGAATCAGAAGCAAGTATACTACCTGCTGTACTACTAGCAACACAAACAAAGTTGGCATAAGCAGCACTAAACTTCTCTCCACCTGAAGAACTATGCAGCAGAAGAAATCTGGAAAAAGCTAAAATTTATTGGGGGGGGGGGGTAAAGGCCCAAAACTAGGGACACATTTTAAACACTGCTTGTATAATCTTAGAAAGGTGCTAGAATAAAATGTTGTGTGTTACCACGTGTTTCCTGAAAGATAGGAAGACTGAAACATAGATGGCTATCATTATTTAGTAAATTCAGTTTTCACTGATTTGCTAGAAAACCACAAATTTTAAGAAGAACAGACCAAAAGTATGAGCCAAACATTTCGGACATTCTATGAAACTTTGGACAGCTGAGAACTATGGACTTAACTCTTTGAATCACAAGTGGTGGTATGGGTAGAGAATTTAGGCTCTTGCTCCTTGTATCTAAGGTGCAGAGTTTGAGTCTGAGTAACCCTAACCACCAGTTATACCTAACTGGGGTATTTTACACACACACACACACACACACACACACTTTAATCAATGTAGTGAGAAAATATGCTTCCGGTCCCACCGCACTTTGAAATGCAGTGAGAAAACAGCACATAAGACCAGTACAGTCCCAAAACTAGCTACTAATAGTACACTTGCCTCTAAGAAAAAATGCAATGAGAAAATCAATGCAGCAAGCCCAACAATACACAGCACACACGCACATACTTCAAAATGCACACACACTCTCCTACTACACATTCATAAGAATATCAATGTCTCTCCACTTGTCAGTTTTAAGCAGTGGTCCCAAAACTAGCTCTCTTCTAAGAAAGAAAATCAATGCATCGAGAAAATGGCAGTCTCTAACAGCTCATAAGACTGGTATGGTCCCAAAACTAGTTACTAATAGTACACTTGTCTCCAAGAGAAAATCAATGCAGTGAGCAATACAGCACACACACCACTTTGAAATGCAGTGAGAAAACAGCACATATAAGACCAGTACCAATAATTAAGCAAACAGTTCAAAGTGCCACCTGGTGGACTGTCCCTCTTGCCCCCTGCCACTAGCTCACAGTCTTTTCTTTTTCATTTGCCTTACCCGGAGGAGCCAGTGCACACTGCCTGAGAAGACTTAAACCAGTGGAGCGGTAAAGTTAAAAATTAAGTAGCAATGCATGACTTGGCTCGGCAGCTGAATTCTGACAGGCTGTTTGTCTGTCTCATGAAGCTGACATTATCACATTCTGCACGTGATGACATCAGGAACACATTCATCTTAAAAAAACTTAAAAAAAAACAGGAAATTCAGAAATTAAGGGGGGCCACTCAGAAATTTGTGGCACCCCAATATTTTGCCCTCAAAACCAGCATTTACCAAGGAATTTTGTACAGTTGAGAGGTGTGGTGACAGTAGAGCGCACATGCATGAAATACAAGCATAACGCAGGTAGTAGGTAAGCTACATTTCAGTATCATATCTGTGATGTCAACAAACAATATCAGCTCATGGTGGGGGCTACATCACCCATATATCTTTATTACCTGATGTCTGTGGTTGACAGAGACTTATGTGACCAATATTGGCTTAGAGACAGTCTTGAATAGTACTATATGAGCTAACCAATGCAATTTGCAGCCTTTGGATTTGCATTCTAGAGCTATTACACTGTTATTCTTCACTACAGCCTCAATGCATATAGTTCTACTGCAATGGTTACGACAGCACAATCCTGATGTACACCATTTTCCTTGGTGTTATTGGTATTGTTTCATGTTTTTATTGCAGTACAGTTGGCATTATTCATTTATTACAATACAGTTCTAATTCCACATTTATTGAACTACAAACGTTATTGTATATACCTTAATGCAGTCATTGGTATTGTTTCATGTTTTTATTGCACTATAGTTGACATTATTCATTTATTGCAATACAGTTCTAAGTCCACATTTATTGCACAACATACTTTACTGTATATACTTTATTGCAGTTGATGCTTTACTCTTTCTTGCTTATTTCACTTCTTCTTCTTCTTTCAGCTTTTCCCAGTTAGGGGTCACCACAGTGGATCACCTGTCCACTCATGATTAGCAGTGGAGTTTTACAGTGTCAAGTTGCTAGCCCAGCACCCAACCTTCCACAGAAGGCACACACACACACACACACACACACACACACACACACACACACACACACACACTTACTCACTCCTAGGGCAATTTAGAGTGTCCAATCCACCTACAGCATGTCTTTGGGATGTGGGAGGAAACTGGAGCACCCGAAGGAAACCCACGTGACCACAGGGAGGACATGCATACTCCACACAGAAGGCTGTGAGGCAGCAATGCTAACCGCTGCACCACCGTGGCCACCCTTTCTTGCTTATTTCACTACAGTTAGCATAATACATCCATACTCACCAAACTCACAGCACAACTTGGCCAAGTGCCCAGCATGTGACTTGACATTGCAAGCCCTCTCAGCTGCAGCTATTGGGAGAGAAGAACACCATTATGCATATGAGTTTTGCATTCAGACATTCAGAGTACATACTGGTAAAACAGAGGAAAAAGTACTTACATACTTGTGGGGCATTCACTGCCCTCGCTTCTTGGACCCAGGTGTCCAACAGTCCCCTCTTCCATCTTTTCAGGTCATCATAGCAGTGATGACATTGCTCACCTGTGTAGGGGATACCAGTGACACTGGTGAGATCTCTAGCCAGTCAGTCTCAGGCCTCCACCTTACACTCCTAACCCTGGAAACTGCCCTGCAGCAGCCTGTCATCATGGTTTGCATGAAGAGCCCAACCATGACCCTAGACTCCAGAATGCCCCAATGCTGCACCCAAAAGCTTGCACTATCACCAACACCAGCCACAGTATACCGTCAGTGATAGAACTCCAATTGATTCTGCTGTATTCCCTCCTATTGGGCTTAATATAGGCTATTTTCCAGACCCTACATGTCATTGGATAACATTTAAAAAAATGCCACATTGCTTATCAGCGCACAAACCAACTCAGCTGAGCAGAGAAGCACGAAAATTCACAGAACTACAGTCTTAGTGTAGCTTAGCAGCATGCAAACCAGCCAAAAAGTGCCGAGCAACGCATAAACATTTGCTGCCGTTACCATGTTTATGCAGTGCTTAGCAGGGCTAAGCACAGTTGAGCAGAGCTTAGCAGAGTGCAGCAGGGCCATCTTTTATAAAAAAAAATGCATAATATGTATATCAAAATTGAATAAATATTTTCCCTTCCATGTATTCTAACCCTGGAGCTACTACACACAAAGCCATAACTCTATCCATTTAGCTATGTGGATATTAAGAAATCTGGTATACCTTCACATATACCACCAAGCTACCTATAAGCAGTGCTGAGCACTGCACTATGCCATACAAACACACTCAGATATGCATAAACACATCTTTAAATAAATAATTAATTACATCTGGTTTCTATTTTTAAATGCCTGGTAGGTATCTGCTGTCTTATATGTGGGCTAAGCTTGGCATTGCTGTGCTCCACGCCTCGCAGTGAAAATGTGTTTTTTTTTTTGTGTGTTTTGTTTTTTTAAATAAATAAAAATAAAAGAAAAAATAAAATAAAATAAAAATAAAACGGGAGTCTCATACTCATCTGCAGTCACAGTTAGCACTACATCTCTCCCTACACTGATTCAATAACTGTGTTCCTCAACTCTCCATCAGCAAATATGCATGGCACGCTGCCGAGGGGAAACTGTGACCATGAACACAGATACATTCTGTGTAGGCCATACACAGTGGCTACATGGATTTTTTTTAAATCCTGGGGTATGTGAATGCTTGTGTGAACAAACTGTGTAAAATGTATTTTTGGACATTGTTTCATACATAGATTTTGAGGTTTTATGTGTTTGGTGCAGGAAATTCTGCTTTTGGGGACTGTCAGTGGTTTTCTTACCCAAGAGCCACTCTATTGCTTCTGTAAGGTTTATCAATTCTCTCAAGCGCCACTACCCATTTTCAGTGCCTCCTTTTCAGTGGATCTTATGGAGCAATTACTAGTCTCCTTAGTTATTTCTTCTCCTGTCCACAAAAAGAAAAAAGTTGTCATTGAGACTTTAGGTTTGAGACTGGCTCCAGTTGTGCCTCTGTCACTGATGGAAGATTTTGTTGAGGCTGGAGGTGGCTCCACAGACAACTCATCATTTCTCCTGGGTCCCCTTAGTGTAGCACCTATATCCACTAAGGACTGGGGGATAGGCACATCCTCTTCAGGGTTGCCCTCTGTGAGTAAGGGAGAACAACTCTTGTTAGTCTAGGGGAAGGAGAGGGATAGTTATGCCACATTGTCTGGAAAGGGAGCTGGAATTCCCATCAGAGTATGTTTGCTTTGGGTCTGTCTTTTTCCAGGGTGTTATCCAGGAAAAGAAAACAAAATGAAAATAACTTGGCTTCTCTGATTTCTATTTCTATGGACAGGGGAGATTTGTTGAATTTTGCTAAGGAGTTAAGATTTGCTTTTACTTTCCGGACTCCTACTTTAAGAAAGAAAAGAAAGTGTTCCCTTACTTTCTGACTCTCATTTTCAGTCATATAAGCAAGTATTTTGACAGTGAATGTTGTGCTTCAGGAGTTTCTTCCCAATATGGGCATTCTTATTCCAATGATAATGGTGCTTCAGATTTCCCTCCAGTAGACCTTTAATTTTCATGAAACTATCTAAAATGAAAAAGGTTGTTTTCAGTGAGATAAGAATGAAGTTTCTATTTCCTAGCAAATGTATTATTAATTGTTACAGTCAGATATTCCATAGTCTATAACCATTCCACCTGTTTTATCATTTTTAAAGAATGTTTTTTTTTTCCTCCCAGCTTGTAGTTTACCTGACAGGCAGCCTCCTCCCCTAGGAAGTCTGACAGGTTGGACAAGGTAATGCAGACTCACAAATACTTGTTTTCTAACCCTAACGCTGACCACAGCAGTTATTTCCCTATCTAAAACTGCCTCTGCTAGACAAATTACTAATGCTACCCCATTTACTCTGACAAGGATGGGAAAGCTTTTGATAAATTTGAGAAGAAAGTATATTCTTCTGCCACTTTAACATTCCAAGTTTTAAAACCACCAGGCTCCTATGCTAAAGCTTCTGTCTTCTGAAAATATGAAAAAGTTAACTGTTAAGCTTCTCTCTTCAAGAGAAAAAAATCTTTGAATGCCTCATTAAGATCTGCTTCTCATGTAATTAAACATGTTTTAAAGTATTCATGTGATGTGGCTGCTTCTAGATCATTCATGAGAAGATTTGCTTTGCTACATTCTCAAAATATTCCTCAAGATATTAAAACTGAAAATTTCAATCATCCCCTGGACAAGGAAGTTTGTTCAGTCCTTCTGCAGCTGAGGTGGTTAAAAGGTTTAATGAATGGGCAGAGATAATTCAAGGTGTGACCCAAATATTTTTATCTTAATTTTTAAGCTTAATAAATATTTTCCTTCAACCTCGGCTCTTTGTTTTTCAAAAGCAATTCAAGCAACAAGGTGCTTCCAAATATGATTTTAAGAAGCAATGACAAAAGGGTCCAAAAAGAAATGGAGAGCCTCTCGAGTTCAAAGACAGTTCAAAAAGTCAGTATGACTACTGGCCTCTTCAGACTCCCCCCCTCCTGGCAATCTCCTCCTCCTTCCTCTCTCTGAATCTACATCTTCCTTTGTGGCACCATATTGTTTCAGATAAATGGGTTTGCAAAGTCATTCAACAGGGATACACTTGGCAATGTGAGTCCTTCCCTCCTTTCCAGGGGATTCCTCCATGTTCAGTAAACCAGTTGTCCCTGTTCCCTCCAGTTCTGGAACAAATTTTATCTCTGGGAGTCATAGAACCAGTGCATACCTGCCAGTTCTCTCAAAATCCAATGTCCCTTCTGCCTCCTCTTCATTCTGTCACAACAGATACTTCAAGCCTGATGTGGGGAGCAGTTAACAAAGGTATAAAGTGCAAGGTATGTGGAACAAACATGACAGACAAAAACACATACATGTTACAGACATGATGGCAGTAACAGATGCTTTGAAAGCCCTAAATCATCTTTTGTCTTCAGGACCTCTGTATGTTTTCACAGATAAGATCAAAGTGATGTGCATAAACAAAGAGAGGAATACCAGATCTTACTTCCTTTGTAGATTTGGTATAATAGCCTGGTAGTTAGCAACTTGGCTTAATATGACTCTTCATTATTCATACATTCCATCAGAGTAAAACATTGCAGCAGGCAAGCTAAGTAGGACCAGGACAGACCCTCATGAATGGAAACTTCACCTTGGAGTCTTCTAAGAATTGATCCAACTGTAGGGAACACTTCAAGTAGATCTGTTTGCCTCCACTCAGAACAGACAACTAAAGAAATTCTGCTTCAGGACTCATTGCAAACAGGCCTGGAAGATGAATGCCTTTACATTCCCATGGACATGAATGTTCCTCTGTGCTTTTCCACCCTTTCCACTGATATCCAGGATTCTTATAAGGATCCAGAAGAACTCTCTCAAGATTATGATGGTGACCCCCCCCCCCCTTTTCATTCTGGCAAGTGTGGTTCTCCCTTCTTTTGAAACTGGCCAAGGACAATTGCCACAATCTTCCCCACAGACTGGATTAAGTCACACAAGATGAGTTGTTGTAAACCACTCATAACCAACTGTAAACTGTAAACATAACTGTAAACCAACCACATAAACCTATATGGGTATTCCCAAACTATCACCTCCCCTACCAGGATAAACAAATCCAATAAGAAATCTAGCCTCTTAGACTGGATTCTTATTAACCGTCTTACCCATACTTATGAATCAGGTACTCTCCCAGACGATTTAAGTGACCACTCCCTTACCTATATAATCAGACATAAAACTAACTGTCCCTCTCCCACATCCACAATAAGCATCAGATCCAAAAAGAACTTTAACTCTGAACTATTCCAGATGGAACTAAAAGCATGTAATTGGTCACCACTACAAACTTTATCCTTAGATGAAGCCGTTACTTACTTTAACTCCAACTTCCTTACCATCCTAAACCACCATGCCCCAACCAGACAAATTAGAACAAAAAACAAACATGCTCCATGGCTCTCTAAAGAAACCAAACAAAAAATCAAAGATAGAAACAAACATTGGGTAATATGGAAAAAGACTCAAAGTCCCATCCACCAACAAACCTTCAGACAACTTAGAAATCAAACTAAAAAAGCTGTAATATTAGATAAAAAAACTACTACCTATTATCTCAACAAGCAAATCAAACCAAACCACAAAAGTTCTGGTCCAGCATCAACCAACTACTCCACCCAGGGCAATCGACCACTCCTAGCCCTCAAAATACTGAACACAAAACTTCAATAAGTATAGCTAATGATTTTAACACATTCTTCACTAACACTATACAAACACTAGCTAGCCAGCTCTCACCTCAGAACTTCTCTTTACCTACAAACAAAACAAACTCTTCTCCTTCCTTTCAACTTCAACCCGTCCCTATATCATATGTGCTTACCCTCCTTCAGAAATTGAAACCATGCTCTCCCTCAGCAGACCAACTACCTGCAGAATTTCTGCAACTAGCTGCTAAAGCCATTGCCTTCCCAATATCAATCCTGATCAACAGAACCATTACAGAAAGCTATATCCCTTCTATATGGAAAATCTCCCATATTATCCCCCTCCACAAAGGTGGCCAATCCACCGAGCTTTCCAATTATCGACCCATTGCCCTCCTCTCACCTCTAGCTAAGATTATGGAAAAATGCATCCACAAACAACTGCTTCAACATTTAACACAAAATAACCTTCTAGCTAACTGCCAGCATGGTTTTAGACCTTCACATAGTACCTCCACTGCCCTTCTCTCCTTTACAGATACTATCAACAAACACCGTAGTCTAAACAAACTCTCTTCTGCCCTATTCATTGACTTATCTAAAGCCTTTGACATGGTGAATCACCAAATTCTCATTACCATAATAAAATCCCTATCACTTGATACATCCTCCATACAGTGGTTCCAGTCCTACCTTGACAATAGACAGCAGGCAGTACTATGGCACAAGTCCCTCTCTACCCACTTACCAGTCAACCTCGGTGTCCCCCAAGGATCCATCCTTGGACCTCTACTTTTTTCCATTTTCATCAATGACCTCCACCTAGCCATCCCTCAAGCCTCATGTATACAATACGCAGATGATTCCACACTTATATGCTCCGCCTCATCCTCTTCAGACCTCCTATACCTTACCCAACAAGTCTTCAACACAGTAGAGGAATGGTTTACTCATAGATGCTTTCTCTTAAACCCCAAAAAGACTAAACTCCTTCTATTCTCTCCCAATAGTAAATTCCCCCCATTAGATTTCTCAGTCACTTCTATCAACAAAACTATTATATCCCCTGAAGCTACCACTAAACTATTAGGAGTCACCATCGACAATAAACTAAACTTCGATATACATATAAACAATACTATAAAGTCTGTTAATAAAAAATTGGGCTCCCTGTATCAGATTAAATCTTTTCTCCTACCCTCTGCTCGTACAACAATAGCACACACACATCTAATATCTCCTCTTCTGTATGCCTCACCTATCTTTACTAAACTATCTAAAAACAACCTCAGCAAACTGGAAAGGTCCTATAATAACATCGCCAGATTTGCCACAGGAAACCCATTTCGAACCCATCATTGCCTCAATTTAAAACAGCTAGGCTGGCTTGAACTACAGAACCTAATCAAATTCCATCAACTAACTATAGCTCATAAAACCTTTTACACACCATCCAAAACACCTGCTCTATCCACACTAATCACTCCCTACAAGAACCTAGATTCCCTAAGGTCTTCACATAAACTCATAGCAAATTCTACCAAAACAAACAACAAGGCCGGTGACTCTCTTTTTTCTAATACAGTAGGGAAAGCCTGGAATCTTCTACCAAATGATATTTCTACACTTCCCTCACTGTCCAGTTTCAAAAACAATCTGAAAGTATATCTGAAATCTCACTGGCTATGTCATTGCTCCAAACCTGACTAGCTCTATAGTCACCCTATACTCTGACCTTCCCCTTCTTTCCCTCCAGGAAGAAGAAGAAAAAAAAAAAAAAAAAATTTTTTGTATTTTGGGATATTAACTGCATCTACTGTTAAGATTGGATTCTATACTGACAATTTACTTAGAAGTGTTATAATTATCCTGTAATTCAGTATGTTATATACTTTTTTTTTTCTGGTATTGTTTATATGCTTGATTCATAGAAATTAGTTAAATTAGCTGTATTTACCTAGGAGCTTTTCTCCCCGGGCCTCTACTGAAAATGGACATGTATCCAGTTAGACTAGCCCGGTAAACAAATGTACAATAAAACAAATAAATAAATAAATAAATTGTTTGATACACCCCAACCTGAATACAATTTAACTGACTGCCCTGATGATAGAATTTTTATACCTTTTAGGCAACATTTTTTCTGAGAACAAACAGCAGACATTGAAAAAGGCTAAAATAACATGATACTAGGAAATCATATATGTGTATGTGGAAAATGTTTTCTAGTTGGTTCCACTCCAAGAACCTGGACACTTTTAAGGCCAAGCTGCCTCTGGTTTTTGATTATTTGCATGAGTTACTGTTCTCAGGCCTTTCTTACTCCTCTAGCAAGCTTCATTTGTTGGCCATTTTGGCTTGTCCTCCTGTCCTTAACTCAAGCAGTGTTTAAATGCATCTTTGCATATCTGGCCACATAGAAAACAGTTGGCTCCTCCTTCAGATCTTAACTTTGTGCTTGAAAAGTTTACTCATTTTACATTTGAACCTGCTCATCAGGCAAGCTGAGATTCTTAACATGGAAGACTGTTTTACTGCTGACTTCTGCTAGAAGAGTGTCTGAGTTACAAGCTCTTATGGTGAGTTAACCCTATCTCATTTTTCACAAAGACAGGGTTTTTTTGAGAACTAATCCTTCTTTTATGCCTAAAGTAATCTCAGAGTTAACCTTGAATCAGACTATTAATTCCCTGTTTTTTTAAAGGAATCTAAAAACAAGTGAGAAAAAAAATCTTCATATTCTGGATGTCCACAGACAGCTTGGATACTACCTAGGCAAAACTTAGTCCTTCAGGAAAGCTGATCAGCTGTTTGTCTTCTAAAAAGTTGAAATGAAAGGACAACCAGTGTCAAAGCTGACATTTTCCAGATAGTTGTCTCATGCAATTTCTTTGTGCTATTCTCGCCATAAGAAGCCACTTCCAGGTGGGGATAGGGTCCGTCCATTCCACTAAATCTTTGTCTTCCTCAGTGCTTTTCTGGAAAGGGGGTAGACCCTTTGAGTATTCCAGAGGCAGCAGCCTGCTCCACTGGAGATGCTTTTATAAATCACTGCAAACTGGATTTGTTTTCCAAGTCCAGGACAAGTTTTGCTAGGACCGCTCTCCCCGGGGCTCCTGGATTTATAATTGACTTCCTCCTCTGTTTCTAGTTTCTAGGCTGTGCTGATCTACCCAAATAGCTTAGGCTACAGCAATAGTGATCTGATGTTAAATATATTACAGTTGTGTTAGTAAACACCATAACAATAGATGTTCTAATCAGTCACTGTTGCAGTATCTATATCCTTCCCTCCAGCCCCTATTCTTTTCTTTTTTTTTTATTGCCAGGTTGCGGATATAGATACCTGTCTGCATATAGTTACTATGGTGTTACATTTCTTGGCAATTTCCCTTTAAGGGATATTGCTTTCCCTTTCAATGGCAAAAAAACTCAGACAATGTGGGTGTTCTGTCTTTTTATATGGGGCTCTGCTCAAGCTCCTGACAATTAGAGCACCTGGGGGGTGCCCTTAAGCTTTGAAAAGCTTTCCATTTGGAGGGGATAAGATTGAAATACATTAGGCTACTGAAATAGCAATCTATTAGAACCTCTATTATGTTAATTTTACTTAAACAACTACACATTTCCCGTGGTAGGGCTGCAGGCCCTGTTCATTCATTTTCCAGTAGTCATGGGAAAAACATAGCTATAATAACTTGTTTGCTAAGCTCATTTTGTGGAGAGACTTTTTGTGTGTACAGTAATACTTCTTTCATGAATTAGACAAGAGTTAAGATCACCAAATGATTGTCTGTTTTCAGATATTACAACAATTAAGAGCATCAGTTTGCATATATTTGTGTTACTGTAGGTCACTGACTTATCTAATGCCTCAAGTTGTCTAGACAAGGCATGACCCTTATGCCTCTATATATATATATATATATATATATATATATATATATATATATATATTCATTTGCAGAAAGATAAAACAACTTGATAATATATTTTCAGAATGTACCTCCCTTATAGAATATACATCTTCAGCAGCTAATACATGCACAATGGTGGTAGTATGACAAAATGTAAATGTATGAAATGTTGTTGTACAAACGGTGAGTCCATCAGTAAGACCAAGATTCTTCAAATGGAAGTTTAAAATGTATATCACCATTCAAAGTAAAAAAGTGATGACTATTAAATCTAGAAAATAAATAAAATAAAATAAATAAATACCACAAGAAGATATCTAAGAAACCAATCTAAGTTTATTAAAAGGTTTATTAAAATGTAATACCCAGCAAACCAGCTCCAATGAAGGCTGCTCTTCCAAGGCACTAGATACAATAAACTGGGAATTTAAAATATGTTCAGTTAGAGGAAAAGCTTTCCCAGTATCTCATATAAATATAGTGGGAATCTTTAACATAGAATCTAATACAATAAGACTAAAAAATACCAGTCAGGTGCAATATCTTGGAAGCTCTATGCACGATATTATTTCCTAACACTGTGTTATGATTGGGCACCACAAATGGTCCACAACCCTCACTATCTGGCTTTACAAACTAAGGAATATGATAAGAATGAGGATGTTTTCATCACATCTCATTGGAACCTGATAACATCACAACAGCAATTAATAATTGTATTGCTTGTTCCTCTGCACACCAAGTATTTGGATAGGTTTTTGCATATTACTCTGTGGATTTGTAGTTCAGTACCATGTTATGTGTCTATGGCTCCTTAAGTCTTTCACAGTATTCTTGCTTTTGACTGGTGAGTGCCTCCATAACTCCCTCCCGTGTTAGTGAAATCAGCAGCAATGGCCTTCAGAAGTGTTTTTATTGAGACATCGGCTGTTACTTCACCTTAGCACCTTTTAGTGCACTGCATATCTTTTGCTTTATATATGTGAGAATGTGTGTGTGTGTGTGTGTGTGTGTGTGTGTGTGTGTGTGTGTGTGTGTGTGTGTGTGTGTGTGTGTGTGTGTGTCTGTGTGTGTGTGGACAAAGATTTATGCTGTTTGAATGAATGTAAAAAGATAATATAGTTTGTTGTTTTGGAATAGGCTGTAGCTGAAGCTCTGGGCAGCACTGTGTCACAACTGGAAACACTGCCACCATACACCAAGAGATTTTCCAGTTCAGTTTCAGCTGTGGTGCCTTCTGTGTGGAGTATGCATGTCCTTCCTGTGTTTACATAGGTTTCTCTGGGTGCTCCAGTTTCTTCTCATCTTCCAAAGACTTGCAACATTTCATTTGCTGCTGACTTCTAAATTGTATGTAGATGTGAGTACGTGCACGTGCAATACCAAAGAAAAGCCTGGCAAACTACTTCAATTTTTCCCCCTTGCTTTGCATACTCTGTGAAAGGCAGTGGGTATGCATGGGATTGCTACAAGAGTCTACTTTGACTTGTTAATGTGGATGGATTGATAACTGAACCAGCAAAGGGTGATTTCTAGAAACTACTAAGAGTGGAAGAGAACTTTAAGGCAGAAATAATTTTCATTGTTAACTTTGTGGTATGATAACAAGTGTTCATTGTACTGAATATGCATTGGCTGTCTAATTGCATATGTATGATTCAGTTTCATGCAAGCTGGCATTTCATAAGGATGTGCTATTTTCTTAACAGTGTCTTTTACAGCTGCATATGCAACGGGTCTGCATGGGAAATTTTAAGTCACAGCCAACAACACTTCAGTAAGGCATGAAAGTTATGAATTCCTCTTTTAGGCATGTCTGTAAGACCACACGTCTGAAGTGCACAGACGTCTTGCAGATGTGCATAGCTGCACAGGTTTTCACCTTAGAGGAGAAAGTGAGGAAGGGCAGTGTGGATGTGAAACTAGTTCAATGTTGATCTACTTTTTTAATTCTTTTACACCTTTATTGAATTATCACATGTGACAGTCACACAGGCAAACTTACATTTATATTAGTTCACATTTGCAAACAGTATACATCACAGTGTTCTACACAATATAATCAAACCAAAATTATATACATTGTTTATTTACTGCCGTCTTTTAGACTTCATTCCACCTGCAAAACATTTTGGAATGCATTGCTCCCACTATTCCCATTTTTTCTATGTAATTTACTCCTACCCTTTTCTAAAGATTCCAGTTCATGTTCTTTTATCGCTGTTACAATATTCATTATTTCAAGTATAGCTTGCTTAGACTTTGATTTTCATTTTCTTGTAATTTTTTTTTTTTTATCTTGTTTGTTTTTTTTTTTTTGGCAGTCACCAGAATTAAACCTAACAAGGCCTTTCTATATCTAAGCAATTCGGATCCTGCATTCCAGCTCAAAAATCATTTCCTTAGTTGCACTCATTTGCTCACCCAGTATTTCTGACAGAATACTCTTGAGAGAACTTTTAATGTCTGCCAGCTCATTATACTCTGAGAGCATATGTTCCCAGGGTACCTCTTTCTTCCCTATTACATCTCCAGCATTTGCTATCTACTTGAGGAAAAATTCTTTGGAGTCAGCTTGGTGTACAAAAATGCCTACGCAAACACTTCCAGGCATTTTTTTTTTTTTTGCATATTTGGGAGACATACATACACCCTCCCATTGATTCTTTGTGAATTGCTTATCCAGCCTCTCTTCGCAATCTTTTGACATCTTCTGATTGATTCCTATAAGTGTGTAATATTGTATATGCTCTATTAATTATCCATTTTTTAACAGCAACCTCTATTATAGTTTCAACTAAAAACTCAACCATGTTTTTCAGATAGGATTTCCTTATCCTGTAATCTTTGCCTATACTCTGATATCAATCCCTGAAAGGGAAGGCAATCTCTAGAATGCTTATCTACTTTGTTGGCAGTTTGGTGTGTGTGTGTGTGTGTGTGTGTGTGTGTGTGTGTGTGTGTGTGTGTGTGTAATGAGGTGAAATACAGACTCTTGAACAGTTCCACACATTAGAGGTCAAAATTAAGTGATTGCTTGCTGGCTTGTCTGTGACAATGAGCACTGAGTGATGTGTGTGTGTGTGTGTGTGTGTGTGTGTGTGTGTGTGTGTGTGTGTGTGTGTGTGTGTGTGTGTGTGTGTGTGTGTGTGTGTGTGTGTGTGTGTGTAAGACTCTTGAACAGTTCCATACATCAGAGGTCAAAATTAAGTGATAGCTTGCTGGCTTGTCTGTGACAATGGGCAGTGAGTGATGTGTTTGTGTGTGTGTGTGTGTGTGTGTGTGTGTGTGTGTGTGTGTGTGTGTGTGTGTGTGTGTGTGTGTGAAGTACAGAAAGGGAGAAAGAGGGAAAGGCAGCTTTTCTGTTTTTTGTTTGTTTTTTTTTTTTTTTTGCAGGGGACAAGTGAGGAGAATCCCTCACCCATTAGACATACAGACAGACATGCACCCAACTCCATGATAAGTCCATGGAAAAAGGGCAACCTCAATGATTACTGAAAGTTTTTCAGCAGTATTGATTCACAGGAATAGCACTCTCAGAGGTTGCCATTGGTGAATCGACTGGCTTCCACAAAAATACATTACTGTGGCCAGAAGTTCTTTCACTTGATCTCAATCAAACATCATCATCATCATCGTGATCATCTTGAGTTGGGGTATCGTGTTAATTGTCGCCATCTCTCCCAACTCAGACATTAGAGGCATATTCATTCATAAAGTGGTTATTCTTTAGGGAATGGGAGGCAGTCTGCATATAAAAGTGATTTTTGCACCAAGAAGTAAAGACCTGGACATCTTAGTCCATCCAGCTCCACCTACCCCAGTCACACCCTCACCTCAAGCCAATAATTCCTTTAAGCCCCTTCAGAACCCCTCTATCAACCAGCTAAGAGAATATGTCTCTCAGTCACAGTAGTGATTCAATAGGCATGCAGATACATCCACTTCAGCAATGTTTATGTCCATAGTTTCATAGGGTCATCCTATGCATTGCTGTACTTGCTCATCTCATTATTGCTATGTTGATGTGGATTTTATACCACTCTTTTGTGTGCTCCGTAAAATCCTACTTACCTTTACCTATCTAAATAGCACTTGGTTTGTATTCTTCTTCTGTCTATGCAGGCTGAGGCTGAAATTAGTCATCTGCGATTAGTGCTCTGTCCCTGTTAACAATTTTAAATTAAAATAAAAAAATAAGCTTTGGGATGGAGAAGCTTAGCCACATCAGCATTGTAATGATAAGAATAGACTAGCTCACTCTGGACAGCGGATTATTAGCATTAATACTAGGCAGTTACCCATCCACTTTTTATGGTCTGGTTTACAAGATTTCAGCTGAAGTTCTGTTCTTGATGAGCAGAGTGAGTCTAGGCAAAATAAAGGGGGATACACTGGGTAAGAAGACTTTCATGTCTGTAGGTATTGTTGAGCTAACAGTGGAGGTTCATATCCTTGAAATGGGTATTAGTTGGGCTTTTCATCTACAAAGATGAAGTAGATTAGATCAAAAAGTAAGTGGTCTTTCATAACATAAATTGCTAAACAATGATAGCGTCACAAGATCTGAGTGAAAGGAAAGAGATTTTAGTCTGCAAGAGTAGCTTAAATAACATACACTAAAGCTCTGTCTATTTATGAATCTTTGTGGCCTTTCAAGTTAAATAAGGTGCTTAGAGAGTTAACATCAATAGTGGGTCTAATAAAGGAGGAGTAAACAGAGATAATGACAACCTTTGCCCTCAGAGATACTACAACAGATATAATAAGCAGGTTGAATGGCTTCCTGACCAAGAACTGTTACAGGGCTTTTCAAAGAGAGCTTACTGTCTTTGTGAATACACAACCATCTAATAACAGGATCTGTTTTAGAGGATCATTAGTGACATGATAAGAAGAGAGAACAGAGGACTTACCAACAATGCTACACCTTTTAGTATTTAGGATTAGCCCATGATTAGAGTGCCAGGTATTGAGCTAATCTAGGCCTTACTGAAAAAGTTGTTATAACTGGCTAAGCTAGTAACAGCACCCACTCTCTGCAGTTGTCCAGAAAATTAGTTAGCCATAGACCTTGGGTGCTCAATTTTTCTCTGAAAAGCAAATCCTAAACAGGAGGGAATGCAATGCTGTACCCTGTGGGGTACCACTAGTAACATTTTTATGACTAGTGGAGATACCCCTTATTTGGAAGCCAATTTGCTATCCGGCAGACAATATAATGGCTAACATTGTGACTACAGAGTTTGCTTGTGATGCCCATGGAGATAATGGAGACAAAAGCTTTAGCACTGTCATGGCAGGCAGTATAAACAGCCTTTCATCTAAAGTGCCAGTGACTTTGTCAAAAGAAAAACTGCCAGATTGAGTAGACATGCTCTACCATAGCAAATCCAAACTGCTTGGGGTTAAGGCCCTGGGGGTCACCTATTTATTTTTAATTATATCAGCAACAATGTATTCTGTAGCAGATAATATTAATGATACTGACCTGGGGTCTTTTATGGAGCCAATTTTATTGATGGGGACAGCTGTGACTAGTTTTTGAAAAGAGTAGAAGCGACAAAGTCAAGGATAATAATAACTAGTATAACCAGGCTTATAATGGCAGTGATAATGTTAGTTAGGAGCTGAAAGTAAGATATGAGGTTGGTGTAGTGATTATTAATAGAAGGGAATAAGTTTGAAGTAAGTGTTGCTAGTTAGGGATTGGTTTGGCTTGGTTTAGTGGTAAGGTAGGGAGGGTAGTGAAAACGTGTGACAAGTTAAGGGAATACGAAACAACCAATTTGAGCAGTCTAGGACAACTGTCACTATATATGACAAAATATTTTGAGAGTAGAGAATTAACCAAAGGAAACTTCTTAAGAGCTTAACAGTTTACTGACAGACAAGACAGCAATCAAAGGTTTAACAGCGTCTGGCGCCAAAAAAAGTCTAGGTACAAAAAAGTGTTCCAGTAGAATAATACAACCAAACAGTGAATTTTAGTTAAATAGGAGATAACCTAGTAAGATGAGAAAAACAAATAATGAGACAAGAAAAAAGTGCATAACAGAGAACAGAAAAGGTGCAAAAGACAATGCAATAATTATGAACAATTTAAAAGCAATTAAGAACAGGCAATAATTCAATGGTGGGGGGAGGACTGTTTAGTAGCAACAATAATCAAATACCAGTAAACGCAGCAAGATGGGTTTGATCAGTATCACTGACTTGCAAATGTGTACTAGGTCTGAGAGAATGGGGTCTGTTGAAGCTCTATATTCGAGGCACAGGTCTCCTCTCAGTAGCCTGTATGATACTGATAAGTGGGGCAAGGCTTTGAGATGATCTGCATAGCTTTTACAATTTAGGCTCTTCATTTTTTAGTGAGAAAGTGTTGTGGACAGTCCAGCTGTGACAAGTGTTTAGACACGTACATACGAAAAGGGTCATTATACTCAATAATCAGTCTAATGAGTGCTGAGTACAGTGGCGTGTGTTTGGATCTAGATGCATACCTATAGATATAAGCTGTATGATGAAAAAGGACTTCCTTATATGAGTGGAAACATCATGAGCAGAGGACAGTTTTTTGTCAATATATGATCCCAGATCACAAACTACAGGATCAATTTTTAGAGGTATGTTGTCAATTACAAGGGGAGTCATGCTTGCCAAAGGATACAGTTAACTTCTTGGCATTTAGTTTTAGTCCATGGTTTTGGCACCATCTATTTGTGACAAGCCCTCTTGGAAGACCTTGGTGTTCTATGTGAAGTCTATGATGGCACCAAGTTTGCAGTCATCTGAAACTTGGTCATCCAAAAATCCTTAACATTAGTTTTGACCTCTGAGAAGCAAATGCCAAAGAGGAGTGGTCTAAGGACTGAATCCCAAGGTATACTACTAGTAACAGGTCTTTTGGGGAAGCAGATCTGCCCACCCTAACCTGTTGGGTTTTATTTGTGAGTCAATTTGCTATCTAATGATTTACATAGTGATTGCTATTTAGCTGGGAGAGTTTATCTATAATTCCTGAGTGTTGGATGGTATTGAATGCTTTTATAAGGTCTAGATATGCACTGTTTTGCCGTCATCCATTGCTTCAGTATTTTTTTTGAAGAAATCAACTATTTTAGGTAGCCAGAATCTACCCTTGAAGAATTCAAACTGGATTGGGTCAAGAGTCTGCATGTTACCAATATCCTTATTTATTAATTCCATAGCCTTACAGATGAGATTGGCCAGGCTTATGGATAATTAACATGGTCCGTTAAAGCCCCACCTTTGTGTAAAGCATGACTGTTGTTGTTGTTGTCCTCCATTCCTATGGCATGAAGTCTGTTTGAGGCTGATATTGAATAGCTTCTGTAAGTAATCAGACAAGCCATATTTCAGACTGAAAAAATAGGCAGTCTGGTATGTTTTCTATCTCCATAGACATAATGTTCTTGTCCTTAAATAGCACTTTGACAACCTGTTCTTAAGAGATTTGAGGGGTGTGCAAGTGTGCATATGTGATCTGAGAAAATTGGAGGGAAGAGGGAGTGAAGTTTAAGCTAAATGTATCTTCTAGTAGTTTGGTTATGTCTTCTGGGTCTAAATATATGCTATTGTTTACTATTGGCTCTGCACAGTGCTGGGCATTGTTTATGAGATTTTTAACATAAATAAAGAAGGCTTTGTCAATATCATTCACCTGGGTGTTTTTTTTACCTCATACCCTGCTTTGGTTGATTTCATCAGGATCCAGAGATATTTGTTTAGTTCACCAACACCATTTTAGGCATCTTGAAACTTAGATTTAGCTTTGCATGCAATGCGTTTTTTTTGTTTAATTTTATTTTTTTCATAAGAATCCACCTTCTTCTATTTTAGCAGTCTGCACCTCCTTAGCCAATGAACTTATTTCAAAAGTCAAACCAGGCTGACCATCCAATGACAACCTTCCAACAACACTTCTAATGATCACCACTACCGCCATTGCCTATCCAATCACAGTTCTCATCAACAGAGCCATGAAAGAAAGAAGAGTGTCTCACTGCTGGAAACAGTCAGTCATAGTTCCCCTTAATCTGTTACTTCCAAAGAACCCTGGTAAATAGTTTTCATTCAGTGTATCTGTTGTATCAGCCAACCCAGATCACACCATATTATATATATATACTTTTTTAAATGACATTATTATTTCTTTGCTACTTATCTTTATGTTTATACAAATCAATGTTTTCAACTATTAAAAGCTTTATTTTATGACATGCATCATGCTTTCAGTCACTATTGATTATCTGATTTGTTTGATTTTCAAAAGAATAATGTTGTTACTGTTTGTTATCTCCTGTTATTTCTCTTGTTATTGCTGTTACTGTCATTATTTGCAATGTATTGCCTTGGGAAGTGTGTGCCCAGGATACTACTGAAATGTGCCTTTCTAGGTAGAGATTCCCAGTTAACAAATGTAAATATCTAAATAAATACAGTATTGCGATAATGTATTGAAAAATGTAAACTGCCACTTAGAAATTCAAAACTACAATTATTAATTAGCTGTACACCTAAAACAGTCTAAGTGTACATTATAACTGAACATCCGGAATTGTTGCAAAAAAATGTCAGAAGATGTTGTGTTGTTTCAGAGATACACTACTGCCACCAAGATGCCTACATAGGCATTATAATATCCAAACTTGCCAAATTGTATTTTATTCTGTTTCTGAAATGGTTTGGTATGTGGTTTACTTTCATGAGGGCTAATGCAAACCATAAAGACAACCCTGGAGCATATAACAGTGGTTGAAGTGTATAGAACACTAAAGTCAAGTGCGGATGACCTGGAGGAATTCATACGTTTCTTGCATGAAACACAGGAGAGAAGAATAATATTAGCCAGGAATTTAAATTTCCAGAAACAAACTGGAATAATATTGATTCAAAAACATTAGTAAGGAAATTATTCACAATTTATGATGAAGAACAACAATTGCTTCCGAGTATAAAAAAAGACTACCAGGGAACAGAACATACTAGACACTGTTTGTGATCCAGAAGAAATTACTGTTACTTCAAATCAGGTTTTGCCACAGTTCATGTGCAGTGATCATGGGGTTATAAAGGTTAATTTGTTGCTAGATAATTCTGCCAAAATGAAATCTAAACCAATGCACAGAAGACTAATTATAGATTATATGGAAGCAAAACAGTCACTGTGTAAAACTAACTGGAGTTATATGTTCAGTGGAAAAACTGCAGATGGAATGTAAAAAGTTTTGAAAGAGAAATTGCTTTAAGTGCAAAAAATCAAAAAGATGTTTAACATCAGGATCTAGGCATGCAACATCAAGGGGATATATTTCCATAAGAACAAGATACCTGATTAAGGTGAGAGATAAAAAAAATACAAGAAACGGAAGAGAGGTCGAACTACAACTTTGAAAACTGAAATAAACAAGCTGGACAGACAAATTATGCATAGTGTGAGACAAGATCAAGAAAAATAAAGATATTGAGCACAATAGGAAAGCTTTTTATAGATAAGTAAGATGTGGAAGAAGTAAAGGCATACAAAATTAATAATGTTAGCCAGATTCGATAATGCCTACAGTAAATGCACACTAAATGTACACTTCCTGCCTATTGCCACAACCACCTTACTAATCTGTCTATCTTGTCAACACCACTTCATCTATACCACTGTCTCTCTACCTACTCTATCTGACCATATTTTATTCCAACATGTATTATTTTCTAATATCTTCTACGCTACTCCTTATTCTCTCTATCTCCACCTCTTACCACTCCAATCTCTCTGACCCACTCCTATGTTCACTAACTTCTCACTCATACAACATATATCCAACTACTTCATCTTTTACTATCTCCCCTAATCTCTTTACTACCTCTACCTCAAGTCTATATAAACTATGTATAATACAGGTTTTTAAACCTTCCCACAAAGCTAAGTCAAAACTATACAAACTCCATCTAGCATCTACTACACACTCTCTCCTCACTAAAAACCTACTTTGTTCTGGAGATATCCATCCCAACCCTGGCCCCTCTTCTCTCCCCAAAACTACCTCTACACTGCCCCCATCTTACTCCTTTAACAGTCACCAACCTCAGTCACAACAATCATCCCCATCCAAATACTTAACTATTTACTCATTGAATATTCAGAGTCTAGAAAATAAAGTCACTGAGCTGTACTCATGGATAGCTCTCAATACCCCTCACATCCTCTCCCTATCTGAAACCTGGCTCAAGCCACACATCTCAAATAGTGAAATACTCCCACCAGGTTATAATATCTTCTGATCTGATAGACCTGTAATAAAAGGTGGTGGCATGGCCATCCTCTATTCAAACATTCTTAACCTCTCACCATACTCTTCCCCAATTCCTGACTTCCTCCCAGCTGAAATCATCATCCTTAACTGCCATCTGAATCCCCACAAAAAACTTGCAATTGCCTCTATCTACCTTCCTCCTGGTAACAATCTGTCCTTTCTTGAAAACATCCTATCCTGGTTCTCCCACAACATACCATTTGAGACACTTATCCTTGGTGATGTCAACATTGATTGGTCCAAACTCACAACTGACTCCCCCCAACTCAGTATCCACCTACACGGCTTCCACCAACTTATAACATCTCCCACTCGCTTTCATAAAAATTCCTCTTCCAGCTCCATCATATACTGGATCCTTACCAATTCCCCCCCACCAATACCACAATCCCAGCACCTTACCTGACTCCCTCAGTGATCATCTCCCTACCACCATCTTAAGACACTACTCCCATATTCCTAAACCCCACCTTATCAAAGACTGTCAAAAACTATCGACTTTCAATTCATCCCACTTTAACTCCATTCTCCACAACATAGATTGGTCCATTCTAAAGCATCTCCCCCTAAACGATGCTGTAAGCACTTTCAATAGCATCTTCATGAATACTCTAAACTCCTTAGCTCCCTCTAGGAAGATCAGAGTAAAATAAAACCATGCTCCCTGGCTCTCCAAAGAGACTAGGTCCCTTATGAAACAAAGAGATCATGCTTGGAAAACCTGGACTAAAACTAAAGAACCACCTTTTCTTCAGAAATACAGGCAACTGAGGAACCTTGCAAAAAAACATACAACTAATGACAAAAAGTTATACTATAGCTCTGCTCAGCTTAACAACAAATCCAATCCTCAAAAATTTTGGTCAACTCTCAACAACATCCTCTATCCTGGAAAGCCCTCTAATCCCTCCCCATACCCTAACTCTTCCTCTCAGGAAACAGCTACCTTCCTGAATAAACACTTTATCTCTTCCATCCAAAATCTGGTAACCTCCAAGCCAAATTCTACTTCGATACACACCCCTCCAAGTCCCACTAACACAACTTTGTTTTCTTTTGAGCCAGTTCCCATTACTTACATCAAATCTCTACTACTCAAGCTAAAACCTTGCTCTCCTTCCACTAACAATCTATCGCCTACATTCCTCAAACTTGCTGCTGACTCAATTGCCTATCCTGTATCTATACTAATTAATCGATCTATTCTGGAATCAACTGTCCCCACCCTTTGGAAATCTTTCTTCACTATCCCTCTTCATAAAGGTGGAAACTCCACTGACCCCTCAAACTACCGACCCATTGCTATTCTGTCCCCCCTCTCCAAGATATTAGAAAAATGTATTCGCTCACAGCTTCTCAATCACCTCCTCACACACCACTTACTTACCCCTACCCAGCATGGATTTCATCCTCACCACAGCACCACCACTGCCCTCCTCTCCTTCACTCATATCATTGCAGAGGCCCTAGACAACAATAAACTCATTTCCTGCCTCTTCCTAGATCTCTCTAAAGCCTTCAATACTGTCTCTCATCCTCTACTACTATCCAAACTCGCAAATCTCCACCTACCCCCCTCCGCACTTGCCTGGTTTAATCATTACCTATCTGGCAGGGAACAATCTGTCAAATGGCTCTCATCCTCCTCACCTTTCCTTTCCATCTCCACTGGTGTTCCCCAAGGCTCCATCTTGGGACCCCTTTTGTTTAACATCTTCACCAATGATCTTTACACCTCATGCAAAGAATCCTCCCTTATTCAGTATGCCGACGACTCTACACTTATATCCATCTCAAATAACATTCCTGAACTACACTCCATGACCCAACAGGCACTACTATCCACTGAGCAATAGCTCTCTCACAACCTATTGATCCTAAATCCCAAAAAGACCAAACTCCTACTTTTCCTTCCCCGTTCTCTTTCGCATCACAAAACTTCCTTTTTTATTACATCTTCTAACAATACAAATATCCAACCTGACACCCACACAAAACTCCTAGGGGTCATTATCGATGACGAACTCAAGTTCAACCTACACATACTCCAATGTATAAAAAAAAAAAAAACAGAAACTAGGTCAGCTATATCGGAACAAAAAATTCCTAACCCCTGAATCTAGACTTACCCTGGCCCAGGCACTCCTCCTCCCCAGTTCTTACCAATATCCAGGCCTCCACTCTAAACAAACTGCAAGAGACTTACCATAAAATAGCCAAATTCATTACTAACTCCCCATACAACTCACACCACTGCATTTCTTTAAACTCTCTTCAATGGCTTGAACTTCCACAGTTTCTGCTATCTTATCAATTTCATATGCTACACTCTATTCTTTATAAACCCTCCTTCTGTCCATCTCTATCTTCCTTAGTCTCCATCTACATCCCATCCCAGACCCTCCGTACTTCTAACCAACAATTACTTAATATCTACCACCCAAAAAGGTCAGTAGGCAAACTACTCTACAAACACTCCCTTGCCCATGCTTGGAACAAACTTCCCCTTGACTTACATTCAATCTCCCACACCTCACACTTTAAAAATTAACTAAAAGCTTATTTTCTCAATTCCAGAACCTGCCCTTGCCATGACCCTGCCTAGTCTTCCTTCCCTTTATGTATCCTCAAAAGGACCATACTTAGTACCTCATTACACCTCTCACTCCAATGTGTCTACTATGCATTTGCACAATTTTATACAAACAAAAAATGTTCATTGTTGACCTATTGAACTATATCAATATAAAATTGTTATTTAGCTTCTTTTTAATGCAACTTTAACTTTATGCATGTATGCCAACATATGTGAATTGTTTTGCTATAACTGCTATTATATCAATATTGTTTAAAATTGTACTTGTTTTGAAATGTATTACTGGAGGTTTTCTCCTCTGGTCTCCACTGAAAATGGGCCACAAGCCCAGTTGGACAAACCTGGTTAACAAATGTCAATAAATAAATAATAATAAAATAACATCCCTACCACATTGTTTGTGCTTTCTTGTCACTCAGAGAGATTACACCAAGTGTACATGTAGTCTATATGTTGTCATACCCTTTATGAATCCCTGTTGATATTTTACACTGCAGAAAAATCAGTAGGAAAACTAAAATCAGGAGGAAGAAGGTGTGAGTTATGCCTGTGTTGTCTGTTCACTCAGAACACTGTACACTTAGTGCTCATTTAGTGTAGGCATTATTGAATCCCAGGGTGTGTGTAGATTCTAAAATTTATTCTCAGACATAGCAGGTTATAGATACATTTACAACATTTTATGTAAAACAGTTTGACTCCACAAAGATGGTAATAAGTCATCCTAGTGACATTCAGGTAATCTCAGATACTGGAATCAAATTAGATTATATTGAAAAATAACTATGTAAACCTGGATCCAAACAAAGCACAAGGAGGAGACCGAATTAATAATAATGACCTGTGAACACTTCAGCAAGAACTTACAGTAACATAAGAAATAAGAAGACAAAGAGAAAAAGTAGAAAAGGAGATTAGTAATGGAGAAGTTATAGAATAGAAATTGAGGTTATGGAGTACCTGCAAAGTAAAGGATTCAGTTTAGAAAATCTAATTCAGAAAGCACCACAACAGGATAGAGCAATGGATATCCAAATTAAGGGGAAACCAGTGGAACGGGAAGCAATTGATCAGGTGCCATATGAAGATATTTTGGAGCCTTCCACAGGAAACCAGTATAAACGTTCAGTTGAAGCTAGACAGCAAGGGAAGAAACAGGAAATGGTGGAAATTCTGATGCAGTCAATGTTGAGGAGTGATAGACCAGTGAGTTCCCATATGACAGAGCAACAGATGGCACAGGATGAAATTGAAGAGAATGTGCCACAGGAAGATGCTATAGAACTTTCTATAGAATGCCCACAGAAAATGGAAATGAAGGGATGTCTCCTCAGTCTGGAAGAAAATGAGCTAAGAGTAGAGTTGCTTGATTTAATAGACATAGATAGATATATTAAGATCAGTGAAAGAAATAGATTGCAGAATGTCAATAAAACCCAAAATTTCAGAAGTCTGATAAAACAAATGAATGCAGTAATTAGGACTGTTCATTGAGATCCATACGATATAACAGAAGTAAACAGGATATATTACTGTGCAGCTAAATTAATAACTGATAAAGTTCTACCACAAGAATGCAGGGTACTGAGGGAAAAGAAGGGGAGAAATTGAATACCATCATGGAAGTATCGAATAGAGAAAACTATAAAGCAAATAAGACAAGAAGTTTCACTGTTAGAAGACTATAGAAGAGGGAATAGAGTAACAAAAAAAACTAAGAAAGATAGATGTGATAAAAGCAATACACAGTATTAGAACAGACCAGGACCTATCATGCACTATTGCAAGTAACAAACTAAAAATTTCAGCACAGGTAAAAAAAAAAAAATAGAAGATACGCTGATAAATATAAAAGAAAAGTACAAAATAAGCAAATTATTGATGATCCAAAAAGGTTTTATAGAGAATTGGGAAACAAGGTAAAAGGAATTGAAAGAACTCCAAAAAAAAAGAAGAAATAGATACATTTTGGAGTAGTATCTATGAAGATCCCATGGGACATAACAAAGATGCTAAATGGATACAAGAAGTAAAAGAAAGAATAAGAAGTTTAAAGGTACAGGATATGAAATGGGTGAAGTAAAAGCCAGAGAGATTGAAACAAAGTTAAGAAAAGCCTCCAATTTTAAAACCCCAGCCCAGATTCAGTACCTAACTTTTGGTTAAAAGTATTAACATCTTTCCACGAAGATTTAGCCATGAGTGAAAACTACTTATATGCGCATCCCAAATAGACACCAACCTGGCTAACAACAGGAAAAACAATGCTCCTACTTAAGAGTGAACCTGCAAGCTATCCTAAAAATTATAGACCAATAACTTGCCTTCCGATGATGTATAAACTATCAGGATCTGTAGGCAGAAATGAAAGCAATGTGGAAGAAAGATACCCAGGTAGTTCCAATAGTAGTAGGAGCAACGGGTCTTATAAAAAAAATAATTTACAATCATAATTAGATATGTGACCAATCCGTGTAACTCCATACAAACTGCAGAAGGAGTCATTACTGGGCACATTGCGGGTGTTGCAAAGAGTACTTTTGGCTGACATCAAAGATTGAAACAATACTAATTTCATGAACTTTAATCATACTTTGACTTAGGAATGGGGTCCATTCCCATTATGGTATTAGAAACCCAAAGGATTTGGAGAAATTAAAAAGACTCATTCCGTTATAGCTATTATTTACTAGGTCATATAAATATGGGAAGATTCCTCAAGACTTGAGATATTTACTTATTAAACCTATCCTTAAGGGAAAGGGGAATAGGACAAACCAAGATTCATATAGATACTTCAGTCTACTTTTACATTGTGGAAATAATTGAGAAGGTAATATTGGATAACTTATTGTCAGAATTGGACAGGTTGGGACTTGAAACCATATATCAACATACATACATTGAAAATAGATCTATTATCACCTGTACCATGATGTCCTATAACAATATAATAACAGCTATGAATGAAAAATTGTGCTGTGATGTAATTTATATAGATTTAAGTTCAGCTTTTGTCAGGGTCAGACACAAACCACTGATCAATAAATTACAACAACTAGGTTTCAATATACTCTTGATAGGATGGATAGCTGCATGGCTTACAAATAGGACATGGCAAGTATCACACAGCAACTGGACAATTGAAATTCTAGGTTACAGTCAGGGGGGCCCATGGGGCTCTGTCCTAGGTCCTTACTTGTTTATATTGCATCTTTCAGACCTAACATTTTCATTTGAGGTGTTCTACAGTCTATATGCAGATGACTTGAAACTGGATAAACTGATTACATTTGTTACATTTGAACCTGGTTCAAGGTTCCACAGAGCAAACCAGCACTACCGGGTTACAACTCATACCATACATTTCGGCCACAGAACATGGACTGAAGCACAAAAGGAGGGGGTGTTTCGATATTCATCAAGGATACCTACACCTCCAGATTAGTGGTGCAGCATGATACCTCTGAGATCATCCATGTGCAACTAACATCAGGAAAATCTGCAATGCAAATTGTGGCCTGCTAAAGCTCACCCTCCATGACCCAGGACCACCACTCCACCTTTCTGGAGACACTGGAAAACATGAAGGTCCTACTGAACACCCTGATATTGGGCAATTTCAATTACCCTACCGTTAACTGGGAAAACTACTCAAGTACAAACTCCCAGGTCCAGCGCTTCCTGGAATTTATCAACTCAAATGCCCTGGATCAACTGATAAACTCCCCTACCATAGGTGAAAACATATTGGACCTGGTCATCAATAACATGGGCGACAGGTGATCCCCACCAGAGGTCAACCCATCACTGCTTAGATCAGACCATAAACTAATCACTCTGGGTGTCCACACCACACCACCACTCCTAACCAAGAAAACCACAGTGAAAAACTTTTCTATAGCAAACTTCACCTTACTTAAGACAGAGGTGGTAAGTTTCACAGCCCCCACGCTAAAGGATAACAGTGTCCAAGATGCAGGAACCTTTACAAATGCACTCTATGAGCACCTACAAGGATGCATGGATCGTGCCATCCCTAACAAAACCATGACTCACTCCCTTAAGAGAAGGAAACCAGTCTGGTGAACCCCTGCCATAAACAGGCTATACAATAGAAGGAGGAAACTAGTTCAGAAAAAAAGCAAATCCCAAGAAGGAAAGACATCCCTGATCGTATCCATAAGAAACTAAGGTCCCTCATAAAATCATCCAAGGATAACTTCGAAAGAAAAATAGCCAAGGATTCGAAAGATAACCACAAAACCTTCTTTAGCTATGTCAAGAATCTAAGTGGCAACTCACAGATATGCTCTGAGCTAATGCAAAATAGCACAAAATATACTGAACCTACTGATATTGCCAACATCCTGGCAGATAGATTCAGTGCAAACTTCACCCCCCTCTCACCCCCAAAAGGGCCCACAACAATACCGGAAAGGTGTAGTGTCCTGGAAATCACAGATGCACAGGTGAAAACAGCCCTTTCAAAAGCCAAAACCACAGCATCAATGGGGCCAGATGGTGTCCCAGGCTGCGTCTTGCATGAACTACAGAAAAAACTAACCCCCCACCTAAACACACTGTTCAACCTCAGCCTCTCCACAGGCTACATGCCCATACAATGGCCCACAGCAACGATTATTCCACTCCACAAAGGAGGGGCCACAACTGACCCTAGTAACTATCGCCCCATAAGCCTGACTAGCCTGGTCTGCAAGGCTATGGAGCGCATCATCATGGAACTCATTAACAAAGACATTGGGAACCTCCAAATACTTGACCCGACCCAGTTCGGCTTTGTTAAGGGCAGATCATGCCTACTAAACCTGGTTGACTTCTTTGAGACAGTCACCAAGGCCATAGATGAGAGGAAGGTGGTTTACACAGCCTGCCTTGACCTTGCCAAGGCTTTTGACATCATTCCCCACTCAGGAATTATAGAAAAACTCACCAGCCTGAACATAAACCCCTATGTCACGAGATGGGTTGCCAACTGGCTTACAGACAGAACTCACACAGTAAGAATAGCAGGCTCCAGGTCCTACTCTAAAACAGTCACAAGTGGTGTCCCACAAGGCTCGGTCCTGGAACCCCTACTGTTCGGCATATACTTCTCAGAAATACAGGCAAACACAGGAGGACTATCGCTAACCAAGTTCACCGATGACTGCAAACTGGGAGCCATAACTGACTCTCCAGCTGACATGGATATTCTCCAAAAAGGCCTTACTGAGACGGACTCCTGGTGTCAAAGTCATGGTCTCAAGCTAAATGCCAGAAATGCATAGTCATCCTGTTTGGGAAAAACAAAAGACCCATGAATTACCACATAGGTGGCAGCCCCCTTAATACAGAAGAGGTAATAAGAGATCTGGGGACCCAGGTAGATAGTAATCTCTCCTTTGACAATCATATTGCCAAAGTAGTTAGGAAATTCTTCTATGTAGCCCATCTAATTACTAAAGGGGTTGCATCTAGAATTAAAGAGGTTATAGTGCCCCTCTACTCGTCACTCATCAGACCCATCATAGAGTACAATGTCCTATTTGGGATGTACCTCACAAGACACTTTCAACAGCTGGAAAGACCACAAAAGTACCTCACCAAGAGGATTACTGGCCTCAAACATATGTCCTATGCAGCCCGACTGGAAAAACTCTGGCTGTACTCAGTGGCATATCGCTTACTCAGAGGTGATCTCTGCCTGACTTACAAAGCCATGTCCAACTCAGAATTGATGGACATGCTCCACCTAAAGAAATACAAGTCACTGCGAGCCACTCTCTCTAGTAAGCTAAACCTCGCCACAACAATAAATAGAACATGCTGGAGGAATAGATTCCTGTCACAGAGACTCCACATGCTTTGGAACAAAATTCCTAACTACATTAGGATTGCACCTCACTAACACTCTTCAAGAGAAACCTTGACGAGTGGATGGGTAACAGAAAATACACCCCTGGGATCACTTCATTGGCTCTTCTTGACAGAGGCTCAGTTGATTAATCAATGGGGCGGCAAAAGCTGACACACTCTGGCTAGGCTTATAAATGCCCTCAGGCAGATAGCCTAGTACCTACCTATGAACCTATATGTCTGCAAAAGATCTTCAGGGAAATTCAATAAAGCTTACACTAAATTTTTTTCCTGTGTGCGGATCGCATACACAGGTGCAAACAGCTTTAGATTCAATAAACTCTGTGTAGCAGCGCACAATCACGTACATGCATGCGCAGCTACAGAACCTTTCATGCAATGCAAATTTTGGCTTAAGTAGCTGACCTTTATGCAAATTAACCAGGTGGAGTAATCCAACAACCCGTATTTTTTTTTTTTTTTTTTTATTTAACATTTGTTAACTGGGAAAGTCCGACTTGGAACAAAGCTAATTTTCAGCAGAGGCCTGGGGAGAAATGCTCCAGATGCATGTCTTTGTAAAGTGGGAGGAAACTGGAGCACCAGGAGGAAACCCACACAAACACAGGGATTACATGCAGACTCCACACAGAAGGCACCCCAGCTGAGAATTAAACCAGAGAACCTTTTGCTGTGAGGCGATAATGCTACCACTGCACCACTGCACCGTCCAACGTCCGATGTCCGTAATGCATCCATTTACACTCCATGTCTGTGTTAGTAGTGTATGCAGAAATTTTCTGTGTACAGGAGTCTACACTGAAAGAAGGGGATGTAAAATTCCACAAATATGGATATAATCCCCCTGAAAACTTAAGATCACATACATAAATGATTGAATCATACACTGTGGATGTCTGCAAACAGCAGGAATTATGTCAAAGTAATATATATATATATATATTTTAATTCTTGCATGTCTGCACTATGGGCCACATTGCTCAAAAATGTTTAACATAAAAATAAAAAAGAAATGTAAAAAGAACACTATAATTTACTCTAGACAAAAGTACCATAAGACCTTGCATCAGGTCTGCACAGTTGTGCTTTCAGGCTGTTAACCAGCTTACACGGCTATGAACCGTGTAGTTTCTAGGCTGTCAGAACGAATATTATGCAAATAAGGGGAAAATGCCATGGATGTGTTGAATCGCTAAAGGGAACAACTTTGTATGGATATCCACTTTGTGTAGGCTCCTACACGGTGTTTATATTCCAAATGGATGTGGATGACATCGGGGGGGTGTCATGTCACGTTTAGGAGATTTTTTGTGCTAAGTGTGCATGTTTGCGCACAGTGCCACTTGCCACAAATGGTTTGGGTGTACTTTAGCTTGTTCACATGATCAGACCACCCATGTCCCAGTCATGAACTAGACAGCTATAAATGGAAACCAGATGTATTCAATTAACAATATACAGTTTTGCATAGCTATGCTGCATGACACTGTGCTGTGCGCACTGTTGCACACTGAAGTAGGGCATTTAAATCATGTCAATTATATCCTAAGCAGGTGAACTGTGTCATAATTAGCCAATCCTATATGGTGGACCTACTCTACTACTGTATAAAGTATGCATACACCCTACATTCTAATTTTCCCTCAGTACTCTGAACCATTGGAGTAGAGACTTGGAAATTTTAACTGAGCTAATGCTAGGGGTTGCTGCAGCTATTCTACATCTGCATGTGCTAGTTGTCGAAGTCAGTGCTGCTGCTGGTGCTGCTAGCAATAGGCCTAGGCCAAGAAGGAGAAGAGTGTTCAGGCCCAGGGTAATCTTCCAGGAGCTACATGAGCTGCAAATTGTAGAGGGGTCTATTTTATATGAACAAAAATACTTTTTTTCGAACATATAATAATCGACACATAAACACTGAACAAACTAAAGAGCGAACAGCCAGATCCGAGATTTTTTGTCCTCAGGGAAAAAAAATCACAGGGCCATACAAAAAAACACAAACTACAAATCCCTAATCACGTGGGGGGCTTTGCCCCCCACACCCCCCCTAACTAAATTTACCAACTCTGAGATTGCTCTACGTTGGGGAAAAGGTCAATTCCCAATAACAGCCAACTGAATTTTTTCCCCGAGGAAAAAATTTGCGGACCTGGCCAGTCGCTCTTTAGTTCGTTCGCTGTTTAGGTGTCGGTTATTATATGTTTGAAGAAAAGTATCTTCTATCATATAATATAGACCCACTGTAGAGTGCTACAGGGTAGACAGGGACATATTATAAGAACTCAGTGAGCTCTGCCACCCTCAACTCAAACCCAGAGCCAACAGAGGGAAACCCATCCCAGTTGAAACTAAGGTATGTGTAGCCCCTAGGATACTAGCTACAGGTACTTTTCAAAGACCAGCTGTGGACATGATGGGGGTGTCACATGCATCTGCATCCGGGATACTCCACCAATTCATGGATATTATGCTCCCACATGCCAATTTGCACAATTTCTTTCCACTTTCCCCTGAGGGGAGGGCTAGCAATATACAGCAGTTCTACCATGTAGCACACTACCCTAAGGTACTGGGTACCATATATTGCACTCATGTACACAACAAGACACCACCTGATGAGCAGGATAGACTCTACGTTAACCACAAGGTACATCACACTATCAACTGCCAAGTCATGTGCAATATCCAGGGGATTATCCTGAATGTGTGTGCTGGCTATCCTGACAGTTATCATGACTCCCATACCTGGCAAACATCACAGCTGTACCAGATGTTTGTTAGGTGAGACATCCCACAGAGCCATTTAATAGGAGATGTTGGCTGCACCCAGGAAATGTGGATGATGGCTGCCATCAAAAATGCACCCACACCCGAAGAAGAATGCCATAATGAGGCACACTCACAAACTAGGAACACCATAGAGCATGTGTTTGAGCTTCTGAAGTCACAGTTCCTGTGCCTCAATATATCTGGTGGAGCCTTGCAGTATACTCCACTCACATGTGCACAAATATTCATAGTATGTTCTATGCTACACAATCTGATCCTGCGGAAACAGTTGCAGCAGGATCAGCAAAGGGAAGGGATATACAGCCCCCCACCAGTGTCTAGGTCACTGCAGCCACAGTCACGGGGGGGACTTGAAGGAGGGACCCCCTGCTGATGTCCCTGTAGGTAGACACAGGCATGCTCTGTATGCCCTGGTTTTGGCTAAGAGACAATGCATAGCAAATTCACTGACAACCTAGGGACCTAGGGACTAATATCATATGTCTACTCACATACGTATATTAAAAATTGATGCCAGGCAACTCACACATCCTGCATCTATCCATGTATTGGCTGTGTACTGCTTGCATCAGACAGAGGCAGCCCTGAGCTAGAGTTGTGAGAACTGCTGCATTTGCAAGGTAAGTCCATATCCTACAAAGTATTCTAGTGGATTATTATGATATGTCATTGTAGCTATGGACCCGGTACATTATGCTGGTAACTATAGTGGGTTATTTGGACCAAATGTTAGACAGAGATGTTAGAAAGTGAGGTTAAATGATAGACTAGTGTGTATCCTAGCAGAACATGGTGTTTGTTCCCCCACCCTCAAAACAGCAGTGTCCCCTTATAACTGCCATAACAGTAACTCATCTATGCTATATGAGCATTTCACACAGTTAGTATGCCACGCAGTCTCAGGAAAGTAATATAGAATTTAATCTTACATTGTATGTGTCAGGTAATTGAGGAATAGCAATGTACATATTTATGCAGGTGATTGTGTGATGAATGATCCCCTTTTCTTTTAAGCTGCTTCTGTGGCTCAAAAGACTAAGGCAGTCAGCTCATGTGATGGTGTTTTAGGATTCTAATCATAATATAAGCAAATGTTTTGGGTATGTACTAGTAATGAGTTGTGTTTTACAGACTGTGACTCTGTGTGCTATACCATTATTATAGGTTCATAGGTGTGTACTAGGCTATGGCCTTGAAGCCTTTACAAGCCTAACCCGTAGGATTAGCCTGGCATTGTGCCACCCAACCTTAGTTCCCAGTGCCTCTGTTGAGTAGAGCCACTGGAGTGATCCCCGGGCTGAATTTTCTATTTCTCATCCACTTATTAAGATTCCTCTTGAAGAGGGCCAGTGAGGTGCTCTGTTTGACATGTATGGGAAGTCTATTCCATAGCATGAGCAGCCTCTGTCTCTCCAAAATGTTCTGTTAATTGTGGTAATGAGGTTGAGGTCTCTGGAGCATGTGGTGCACAGGGACTGGGATTTCTTTAGATGTAGCATTTTTAACAGAGCTGGGGCAGACATGGCTTTGTAAGTCAAGCAGAGATCGCCTCTAAGCAGGTGAGATGAGACAGAATAGTTGGAGATGTTTGACTCTGTCTATATAAGACAAGTGTTTAAGGCCTAGGATCCTCTTTGTGAGGTGATTTTGCAGCCTCTCTAGTTGTTGCAGGTGTCTAGTGAAGTACATGCCAAATGGTGAATTGTACTCGATGATTGGCCTAATGAGGGAAGAGTAGGGAGAGACAATGACCTCTTTCTTCCTGGAAGCAAAACCCTTAGTAATGAGATGTGCCACATAAAAGGACTTTCTGACCGCAGTGGCAATGTGGTGGTCAAAAGAGAGGTTGCTGTCAACCTGTGTTCCCAGATTTCTTATAACGCCTTCTGTGTTCAGTGGACTACCGTTGATGTGGTAATTCATGGGATCTGGGTTTTTCCCAAGGGGGATGACGACACATTTTTTTGGCAATGAGCTTAAGGCCATGGTTCTGACACCAGTCGTTGGTCTCTTTGAGGCCTTTCTGTAGGATGTCAAAATCACTTGGGGAGTTAATAATAGCTCCCAACTTGCAATCGTCTGCCAGAGTCCCTTCGTGTTGGCCTGAACTTCAGAGGAGTAGATACTGTGAAGGCTGCCAGCCTAGCTAGATAGAATTGTGCAGATAATTCTGTCATATGTAAATATAAATGTTGAAATACAGGCTTGTTTTCTTAAATGCAAGAATATGCTGTGAAATGTTGAACTTAAAACAATGCAGCAACATTGTGTTCTGCTGTAAAGAAAGCTAAGTCAAGCATTTCTTGTATGTCCTTTGAAGTTCAAATTATTTCATGACCATCTTTAATGTCTACAATTCGGCTCCGGCCGGGCTAGATGAAGGCTTCCTGCCTATTGTTTCAACTTAAGGAATAATTACTAGAGTTTACATATGGAATGTCTTTTATTGATGTAGTTTCCTGCAGCTGCAAGATAACAAAAAATGTAGTATCTGTCAGCCTGGGAACACCAGGAAAGTGTAAAAAATGATGTAATGTTTATCAGAACTGGAACGCAATTTAAACAGAAAGAATCAGAAGGCATTAAACATTTTTGTCTTGACCATATAACGGACAGCACTGCTTGTTGTCTTATGTAAGTTATCTTAGACTTGTGTTTTCTTTTAGAGATAGATAGAAACTAGAAAGATTAGACTAAGTGTTTTTCTTTGATGTCAGAACTGTACTACTGAATTATTTTAAGTATTTCTGTGTGATCTCTGCACTCTTGACTAGCTCTATGTAGTAGAAAGTATTGTCTTGTGTTTTTATTATTTATTATTAAATATTTTAAAACCTTTTAACTATGGCTGGTTTGTGTAAAGATAAGTTAAGCTGTAGAGTACATTGCATATTTATAGAGTTTACTGTCCAAGTCACTCCGAATAAGCCTTGACTGATTAGTCACACTTACCAATTGGATAATACTATTACACAGTAGTAATTGGACACCCTTTTAAGGGCCTTTGAGTAGCTGATAATTATTAGTGGGTGGTGGCAGCTGGTACTACTGTATAGTCTGAGTAAAAGGGGCACAGCTGGAGAACCTGTGCCAGCCTTTCCCAGGAGTGTCTGTGTGGTTGTATAAACTCTTCTCAAAGTGTGTGTGTCAGCTACTTGGGCAGGGACTCAAAGCACTGGTTGGACGGAGAGGGTGCTAGAGGTTTTAGCTTGCTACTAGGCTGAGATCTGGACCCTATAGCTATGCCAGTGAGGAGTCTTATTGGAGACCTGGAGAGCAAGAGACCGACCAGCCCTGGACTGACTGTGATCTCTGTGTGCTCTTAAGGGACATTGCACTTTACTGTGTGTATTTGTTATCCTTTCCTCATATATGAGGTGCCCTCTCTGGTGTTAGTGGTGAGGATTGAGGCTCTTTAATTGCTGGGCCAGGGCATGGGCATCACATATTAATTGGTGGCAGTGGTTGGGATATCCTCACATATTAATTGTTTGACAGCGGTGGGATATCCACATCACATATTAATTAGTTGGCAATACTAATTGGCTTGTAGTGGTGTGAGTACAGTGAATCCTGTAGCTTGTGTACAGTGAGCTTTGAAGGTATTTTTGTACTCTAAAACAGCCACACAGTGAATACTCAGAGTTCAGATCACAATTGTTTTATTTCTTTTGTTAACTTAGTCAGGGTGAGCATGCAGCATGTCAACAGAAGAGTATGGAAAGCTGACAAAGAGCCAGCTGGGGGAGATGTGTCAGGCTAGGGGACTGGTGCATGGAAACCTGACTAAGGCAGACCTGACTGCAGCCTTGGTTACAGCTGCATCAGAAAACAGAAACCAGGAGAAGAATTAGACTGGCAGTGGAGATATAATACTCTTGGAGAATGGACAGCTCAACCTTTCTGCAGTGGACTTAAAAATCTAGCTGGAGCTAAAGAGACTTGAGCTGGTGGCCAAGCATTTGGAAATAGAAGCAGCTAAGAGACTGAGGAGTCTACAGGCTGAGGAGAACAAGAAACTGTTACGCCTGGAAACTGAGGAAAAGGAAAGACAGAGGCAGCATGAGAAGGAGATGCTGACTCTTCACCAGAGTCATGGAGGTAATGGGTAAGGGAGTAACTGGACCCCAGAAGCATAAAAGGTCAGTAAATTTCTTCCGCAGTTTAAAGAGAGGGATAATTTTGATAGTTTCATTCATATGTTTGAGAGGGTATGTAAACAGTATGAAGTTGATCAAGGGCTCTTGGTATGGTTTCTGACCCTCTTACTCAATGGAAAAGCTGTAACTGTTTTATCTAAAATGTCTGACGTTGCATGTTTTGATTATACTGCTGTAAAAAGTTGTCTGTTAGAATTCTTTAAGCTAACACCTGAAACGTATAGGAAAAATTTTCATGAGCATAGATGCAAGGCAGATGAAAGTGTGTGTGAATATGTTGCTGGATTGAGCACTTATTTCCATAGGTGGGTGAGTGGATGTCAGGTCACTACTTTTGAAGGGCTGGCAAACCTTTTGGTGAGGGAACAAGCCCTTAGAACTTTGCCTGTGGACATGAGGATCTGGTTAGCTGATAGACAATGTGCTACTTCAGATGAGTTGGGGAAGAAGGGAGACCTATACCTGGCAAGCAGGGCAGCCCTGCACAGGAAGGAGACCCACAGTACTGCTCATGGGTCTAAAGGAACCCATGTTGGGCAGCACAGACTGCCCCAACAGAATCTGCCAGTAACAGGGGAAGCCACTAGTCTAGGTACACATCCAGGAGCTAGGGTTAAATGTTTTGAGTGCAACCAGTGGGGCCATGTGGCATACAGGCCTCCATGGAGGCAAGGTGGGGAACCAAAGGTGAGGGAGCCAGTAAGTAGGAAAGACAAAATGCCAATAGTGGGTTGCCTTGGAACAACAAGGGTACCAAACTACCACCAGAGGCTATATCCTATTGTAGTGAATGGCAAACAGGCCATTGCCAAGAGAGACACAGCCTTTGATATAACCATTGTAAAGCCTGCAGTGGTTACAGAGGAGCACTACTTGCCTGGGCAGTCTACTCCAGTCAGGGCTTTAGGAGGGATCCCATTCCAAATACCTTTGGCTAGGGTTCACCTTGACTGCGAGGGTGAAAAAGGAGGCCAGCAAGTAGGTATGTTTGAGGATATACCTGCAGATGTCCTGATAGGGAATGATTTTGATGGTGCAGTACCCTGTGCTTGTGCAGTTACACGCAATCAGGCTTGGAGACATGCAGGTAGGTCTGGTAGCCTGGAGGAGACCCAGACAGACTGCATACTTGCAGCCAAGACTGGTGAGGTAGTTACTTCAGGGACAGAGTTACGCTGTTAGCAGTGAAACTGAAGGTGAGCCACAGCTGCTTGTGGGTACTGATAGTCCCTTGGACAGAGAGACTGCAAAGGTAGAGGTGAGTAGTAGTACCCAGGCTGACAGTGAGGCCCCACTGTCAAAGGATGCCAGACTTCCAGGCCCCACTGTCAGAGGATGCCAGACTTCCTGTGGACGGGGAGCTGGGAAGGGTTACAAGGAGAGAGTTGAAACATGCTCAGCTCTCAGACGCTACATTGCAAGGCCTGAGGCAGGTAGCTAGGGAGGCACCTGATTCTCAAGGAAAAGGGGAATCTGTATACTGGGACAAAGGGTTACTATACTGGGACAAAGGGTTACTATACAGACAGTGGACCCTTGAGGGTGGACTAGAAGGTGAGAGAGCACAGCAGTTGGTAGTGCCTAGAGCCTACCATCTGGTGCTTTTAGCCATATCCCATGATATTCCCTTTGCAGGTCATATGGGCATAAAACGTACAAAGAGGCATATTATGCAGAACTTCTATTGGCCTGGAATTTGCAGAGACATAACAGGGTACTGCAGGACCTGTGAGCAGTGCCAAAAGGTAGGCAAGGCAGGAGACAAGGTGAGAGCTCCTTTGATGCCTTTGCCTGTGATTGAGGAGCCATTTCAGAGGGTAGCTATGGATATTGTGGGTCCTCTGAGTATCACAAGTTCCACATGGAAAAAGTATATCCTGGTGGTAATGGATTATGCTACATGATACCCTGAGGCAGTGGCTTTGTCCTCCGTTGAGGCAGAGAAGGTGGCAATTGCTTTGTTAGAGATTTTCAGCAGGGTAGGTTTCCCAAAAGAAATACTGACTGACAGAGGTACCAGTGTCATGTCAGACCCGATAAAACAAAAAGCCCCAAGGGGAGGTCAGCGAAGTAAAGTAAAATCTCAAGGCTCCAAACAATAGCGTACCAAAGGTTTATTTGTCCGCTTTCATCAAACGACTTCCTCAGAATAAATTCAAAGTAAAAAATCAATTCCTTAAATACACAGAATGATCAAACAGTTAACCAATTAACATGTCAAATTAATCACACAATATTAAAAAACACAATCATGGTGCAAACAGGGAAAATACTTCAGACTTTTTGTTAACACGCAATTTGCGTAAAAAGTAGGTTATCAGCGGATAATTTTAGCGTTTTACTTAAACAGTTTACACGGGACATTGATCAGCATTCAGCTGAAGTCACTACTCGTAAACAACAGAAATTGAAATGTGACATGACATCCTATCAAAGTAAATCTGCTTATGATCATTTTGCTATTCATCACAGAGACAATGGTCCCAAGCGGCAGGGTGTTAACATCAGCAATCAACGCTCTTACAGTGCTGCTGTTTCCACTTTTACAAATGACAATAAACCTGTTTTTTCAAAAAACAGGTCTGATAAAGATCAAGGTTCCAATATGTTTAATTTACCGACTGACATGTCAGTTAATAATGCGCAGCTTACCAGCAACCAGACAGAGGGTGCTGTTTTTGAGAAAAATCAGCATGACCCCATTGACATAAGTAGTCCTACTGTGACTGAGAAAGAAAGGGTTTGTAGAAACAGACCAGTTGTTATTTCTTCTGACTCTTCTTCCTCTGGTTTCCATAAGAAGAATCAGGTTAATAACAACAAAAAGACAGTGTTGACCCGAAGTCGTACTTTTTTGGGGTCCAACTTGTCGGGGGACGAAGCGTAATTGAACATTTGGACAGTTTTAATATTATTAATTTAACTGATCATGTTTTTTCAGATATTCAGTTGAAAGTTTTGAAGTTAGGGTTGAACTTTGTTCCTAGTAATAGGGCAAATTATAGTAGAACTGTTATTGATATCAAAAAATTCACTAGAAAGTTAAATATTCTTTATTTGATGCATGATCTGCCAATAGCAAACAAAGTTTTAGTAAAGCCTTCCAGTTTTACCCCAAGGCTACATCACACTATCAAGGTTTATGAGGAGCTTTGTATACAGGATGTTGATAATTTGTTAAAGACTAAAAACCATATTCACCATAACCTGTCATTACAGGAAAGAAAGGCATTGTTTGAATTACAAGCCTTAACCGATAAGTTTAGATTTATGAAAAGTGACAAGGGTGCCAATATCATTATTATGAATCAAGATAGATATAGAGCTAGTATGTTAAATATTTTAAACAACACAGATGAATATGAGCAAGTCACTTTATATGAGATACGCAAACATTTTCGTTTGATATATTCTCATTTATACGAAGCTCTCATGTCAGGAGACATTAGTTTAGAACTATATGATTTTTGTGTGATTCCAGAGCCTAAAATTGGTGTGATTTTTGGTATTCCAAAAACTCATAAAGATTTAAGTAATCCGCCTTTCAGGCCGATTGTTTCTTCACCACACTCCATCACTGAAGGTGTGTCCTTGGTGGTCGATACAGTCCTGGGTTCATTACTTTTTGATGAGTCATCTTTTGTCAAGGACTCATGGCATTTTTTAGGTAAATTGAGGGATTTTATTTGAAACCTCTGTTTTTGATCCGGAACGGCACATTATTTTTACCACTGACGTAGTTTCTTTATACACCTGCATCCCACATGATGATGGGGTAGATGCCATACGGAGTTTTTTGTTTAAAAAGAACTGTTTTTCAAGCAACATGATTACCACTATTTGTATGTTTTTAGAACTCATTTTACATAACAATTTTTTTCTGTTTGATAATATTTATTACAAACAGAAAAGAGGTGTTGCTATGGGTTCTTCGGCTGCTCCTGCCTATGCCAACTTGGTCATGGCATGGTGGGAGTTTGAATGTATTCCCTTGTTAAAGAAGAAATTCAAGATTGAATTTTTTTGTAGGTTTATTGATGACTTGATTTTCATCATTGAAGGTTGTCATAACACTGTTGAAAGTTTCATTTCAGAAGTTAACTTACTACCGGGTTATTTAAGATTCACTAAAGGTGATGTAGGTTTGCAAGTTAACTTTCTAGATATACGAAAGTCGAGGACCACCAACTGAAACAATAATCCAACCAGCGTAATAAAAAACAGTTTATTCTAGCAATTTTTAAATCGACAACAAACCAGTAAGACAAGCGCTTTCGCCTGGTATATTCCAGGCTTTATCAAGTCGAGACATTGAACAAGTTACACCAGTATGTTTAAATAGTATTAGTTAATTAGTTGTTAAATGTAAATTGGTGTTTTGTGTCTTGTTACTTGTTAACCCTAGCCTAACCGAAAAAAACAAAAACATAATGTAAACAGAATACAACAACTTGCATTTGACATGACCAATTGGTTTCTGTTATATGTTTTAAAATAGGTATATTTGTTTAAATCAGATTAACATAGTGATTTAAACATTTCACTAAAATAGTAATTGAAAATTAAAAAGGACAGTGTGACATTTTTGACTGTCAGATAGTATAAACATTCTAACCTGTCAGGATGTAATGCCAACCAGTCAACTATTAAAAAACCTGCCATATTTATACTAGTAACAAATATGCCAGCCTAGATTTAGAGATTAAAAAACCAAAGTGTGAAAAGTCGTGAAAAAAATGGGAAATGTTGTTTAATCATAATGGCCTATAATCTAGCCCTTCTTAACCTAAGTAATGAGCCAATGCTGACTGAACCATTGAGTCCTGGTGGTTTGCCTGCATTCAACCTAAGCTGCCAAATAAGTTCCCTGAACTCAAGTGTGGATTCCCAATCCCCCCCTCTAATGTGAGGATTGAGCTGTTCAAGCACCATAAAAGACAGTTTGAGGTTGGGGCATTCGAGGGAGTGTTTGTAAAAGGCATTGCTCTCCTTTTTGTTGTCAATCTCATATGCATGTTCATATAGCCTCTTCCTAAATTCACGCTCTGTTTTACCTACGTAGAAACTCCCGCAGGTAGAACATAATCCAATATAGACAACACCTTTAGTGGCACAAGAAAAATGCCCTGTTTGTTTAATGTTGGTGTGACGTGCCCTTAAGTACATATGATTGTCATTGATAACTAAGGAGCACTGTTTACAGGCGCCACATCTGTAGGTGCCATTAACCTTGCTGGTTTTCAAGGTTCTAACATTTTGTCTTTTTTCAAAAATGGCTTTCAAATTTTGCCCTCTTTTTCTAACAAAACTAGGCTTGTTTGATATAATCTGTTTTAACTCTTCATTATTTTGTAACACAAACCAAAATTTTTTGATGGTATTTTCTATCCGAGTAGTCATTTGAAAATGTGTAAATAAAATTTTCACCTTGAATGTTAGAATGGGTGCCTTTGTCCCTGTTTTGAGAAAAATTAGCTTCCAAAGAACCTAATAAAGGGGGGTATAAAGAATTCCTTTTTGCCAAAACTTCGTTAGTAATAGACTCTATAAGTTCACCGGGGTAAGCTCTTTCAGTAAACATTTGATGAAGAGTTTTTACTTCTTTCAAAAACTCGTCCAAACTACTACACATTCTCGAGGCTCTAATCATTTGCCCCTTGAGAATGCCTTTCTTTTGATGAAAGGGATGTTGACTTTCAAAATGCAGTAGAGAGTTTGAGAATGTTGGTTTTCTAAAGACCTTTGAATGTAGTTCCCCAGTTTTCCCATCTTTAAAGATGGTTACATCCAAATAGTTGAGTTCATTTCCACTAATGTTGTGGGTGAAACTAAGAAAATTAGTTGTTGTGTTAATATACTGTAGAAATTCTGTTAGTTGTTCCTTAGTGCCATTCCAAATGAGGCAGATGTCGTCCAAATATCTACAGTAAAAAGTGAGGTATTGTCCCCAAACTGTTTGAAAAATGTATGCCTGTTCCCACCTGTGTAGTACAATGTTTGCATAGATGGTGGCGCAGGAGGCGCCCATCGCTACACCTTTAAGCTGCTTAAACAATTCACCATTAAACAACATAAAATTGTTTTCCAAAACTACACCCATCATCTCGGTCATTAAATTGACAAAGTTGTTACTTAGATTAGTTTCTAACCTAAGAAAATCCAAAAACCAATTCAGGCCAGTGGTATGCGGAATGCTGGGAAAAAGATCTTTCACATCCACAGTTACCATTAATGTTGAAGCATTAAATTTGTCTTTGGGAAAATTTTTTAAAAATTCCCATGAATCTTTACAAACATTGATGAGGGCAGCACTATGTTTTTTCATAATGTAGTCAATAAATTTGGCTATTGGTTCTGTTGTTCCACCTGCCCCTGAAACTATGGGCCTAAACGGAACAGGGTCGATACCTTTGTGTATTTTAGGTATCCCGAAGATGACGGGGGTCTGCAGTTTGATAACTTTAAGAAAATTGTATAATTTCTCGTTGATGAAACCTTGCATTAGATAGTCGTAGAGGGTGTAATTGATTTTGGCCATGGCAATGTTATGTTCATTACGAGAAGTAAGCTCATATTGACTTGGATCATGTAACAAACTGTGCATGTATGATTCATAATTAGAATCGTACATAAGTACAATGCCACCCCCTTTGTCAGGCTTCATTACTCTGATACCTTCCTTCCTTAACTTAGTAATAAATTTCAGCTCATTGGTGTTGATGTTAGTTTGGTTGGGTCCAGTGTTCTCCATGTGGCGTAGTTCATTTTCAACTAGTTCTTCATATAACTTAATAAGTGGATGCATGGGGGGGTTAAAAGTACTTTTCCTCTGCAGGCTGTGATTTTGTTCATCTTTGCCTTTAAAAAAGTGCTTCAAATTTAAACCCCTGGTAAATAACTTAAGTTCCACCAACAAATTGGCCAAATCTGAATTCTTGGTTGGCACAAAATGTAGTCCCTTAGTGAAAATGTTGAAAGCTGTAATGTCTATTTCAGTGTCAGTGTAGTTATAGATAGTAAAGTTGTTCATTTTAAACAATCTACAGTTAGACTTTTCTATAACTGTAATTCTATTTTGGTGTGAAATGTCCTCAACTAACAAATCAGAGTCCACGTTAGTTGTTGGCAAGGGGTGTGTGAATGAGTTTAAATCATGCTCTAGTTGTAATTCCACCTCACCCCTGTCCTCTGCTGTTTGAGTCCTACACCCCCCGGTCTCCCGGGGCGTTGGGATAAATCCTGATTTCTTTGCCTTCTGTCTTTTTCGGCTAGTCGCTCACTTCTATGGGGGGGTTCATTGTAATTTTTATGGAAAACATCATCCACACCATTGTCTGCCACGCTATAAGTTCTTGTGTTGTAAGGTGTTTTATTGTGGCATGGATATGCCAGGCCATCCCTATACTCAGTGGCGGCTGGTGACTTCAAATCACAGGGGGGCTGCAGGAGACGCTGAATGGGCGGGGTCAAAGGGAAGGGGTGTGGTCAACCATAAAGGGGAGGAGCTATGCACAAAACCACAAAAAAACTAACTTTAATTAAATACGCTGCCCTGGGTGGCAAACCATCATTATGAAAGTCCAATCAAGACAAAAATAAGTGTAGAAGAATAAAAATATTTCAATGCATTGGCTGCATGACAGCTTACTTAATATCTAGATGGAAACAAAAGGTTGTGAGGCATGAAAAAATAAATTACTTTTTAAATACATTACTGGAATGCCAGTCAAAATCAAGTATAAGAAAAACCAGAAGCACTCAACTCAAACTACTTCTCCTTGCACTGCAGTTCTAATTATAATATATTCAGCTTTATTAAAGTACCAAGCAACATGCTGAAAGTAGAAATCTATGTGATGCCCCACTTGTAAAAATGTTTCTTATCCAAAAAGACCTGCTGCCTGACAACGTTTCATGGGGAAAACATGATAAAAGTAAAAATGAAAAGCAAACAAGAAACAAGCTCAAGATACATTGCTTAAAGGATTACTGTACAGGTTATGGACCACACATGATTGGCATTCTGTTTAGTTTACGGGTAAAGCCTGTAGAGATGACTGGAAGTCTCCAACAAGTGTAATGAGCTTTTTAAAATAATGGAATCCTGTCCTTTAATACCCAAGGCTTATACATTATCTAGTCAAGTATTCTCTGCATGGCAACAACAGAAAGGCTTTCAATGTTGGCAATTCTTTAACAGTATGCTTATTAAAGCTTACTTGCATCTTACGATGTCAGACAAGCTTACCTTATGGTCATTAAAGCATTGCTACTTAAACACAGAGCAACAGGCACTTTGAGTAATAAGCATAAATCAACAGTACAAAAATATGACAGAAACCAGACCATTCTGCAAAATCAAGGACAGATGAAAAGCCACTGTAGTACTTATGCAGTGTGTCCTCCCCATCCAAGGTAGATACAACTACTCCTTGCCTTGCTTGGACACATCCAGAGTCACTACATGGGGAGTGGGGTGCAACAAGCATGTCACAATTTGAAATCTCTCTGGCTGACTGTGATGGCCCTGACACATTTGTCATACCTCTCAACTTCAAGAGCAAGAAATCTGGACAAAGCCATACACAGAAGTGGGACAAAGGCACAACAAGAAGGACAATTTTAAATATTGCTCTAATAAACTTAGAAAGATAATAGAATAGGTCTTGCATTAGTATGAATTTTCTGAAGGGTATAAAATCTGAAACTCAAATGTCTGTCATTTTCTAACTTCAGTCTTTAGTGATTTGTCACTAATTTGCCAAAAACACAATTTTATGAAAAATGGACCAAAAATGTGATGCAAAATATAAAATAGACACACAATACAGCTTCTACCTGTCAAAGAAGGGACACTTTAATATTAGTACTGCTACCTTGAGCAGCTGACAAAATAAAAGAATCTACATGCATTTCAAGTAATCTATAACTTTGATTATTACAGTTATTTCTTAATTGTAAACCCTCCATGTTTTCTTCCAAAATTGCTATTTTGGAGGGATTATTAGGGGAAGAGCAACATTTTGAGCCAAAATTGGGGACAGTTGAGAGGTTGGCTATGCCTAATTCTATAAAGCAATTTATTTGCATGTACCTCTCAACCTGTTAATGCAGTAAATCTGAACAAGGCCAAATATATTGGGGCACATATAAACAGTACTAAAATTGCTCTTGTATAAATTGAGACAGTTGATAGAACGGCTCTTACTTTAACATGCATTTTATGAAGGTTATGAAGTCTGAAACTTATTATTTAGTGACTTCTGGCAAATCATTTAGGAATTAAAACTACAAATTTTATGAACAACAAACCAAAAATAAGAAGCAAAAATCTATTCATTCTTTGAAAATCTGGACAGTTGGGAGGTATAGTTCAGCTGGGCCTGTCTGAGTTTGCTGCCCTTCCCCTGACAAAATAATGGTTGAACTGGAGCCTCTGCAGCCATTCCAATTAACCATTACTTGGCTATTTCACTCCATTTACCATAAACACTAATGTGCATACTGCTTTACTTCAATGATTGGACTTCATTTGAAAGTTTTATTTTGTATTTTACAGCACAAACATTAAGTAATCTGTTAAACAAAGCAATGCAGTCTCACAATGAAAACTTAGCATTAAAACTTCTCTGCCCTTGAAACTCACATTCATTGAAACAGCATTGAAACCCACATTCAAAGAAAATACATTTTGCCAGTGGCAGATAAAGATTAATTTTGGGCTGTTTTCGAATCATAGGCCCCTTGCATATGAAACATACATGTGCTCTTTGATACACCTTCCTCATTGTACTAAAATTATATTCCTTGTACAATACAGTACACTTGTTAGAGGGTGTTTTAAATTTGTTTTGAACATTTTTCCAGTAAGCAATGAAACAAAACATATGCACCCATAATGGCAAAACTGCCCAGTTGAGAACATTTATCATAAAAAGTCTACTCAGACTTCCACAGTCCACCATTATTAGTAAATATACACAATTCTACAGTCCACCATTATTAGTAAATATGCACAATTCCACAGTCCACCATTATTAGTAAATATGCACAATTCTACAGTCCACCATTATCAGTAAATATGCACAATTCTACAGTGCACCTTTATCAGTAAATATGCACAATTCTACAGTCCATATTCAGTGAATTCAGTTCTTGCCATAGCTGTCAACCTTAGCACAAAACCTGGACGAAGCCAATAATGGGGAATACAGTCCCAAAAATAGGGACAAATTTAAAATATTCATCTTATAAACTTAGAAAATTGCTAGAAAAAGGTTGTGCTACTATGTATTCTGAAGAACATGAAGTTTGAAATTCAAATGCCGGTCAATTCTAGGACAGAACAAAACAATTTTCAGCAGAGACGAGGGATTAATACTGCAGACACGCCTTTGTAAAATGGCAGGGCATCAGAGCAAATCCACACAAACACAGGCAGGAGATGCAGACTCAAACAGAAGCCACCCCAACCAAGAATCAAACCAGAAAACCTATAGCTGTGAGGCAACAATACTACCACCGCACCATCAATTATGCAAGGAATTAAACATTCAGAAACCTGAAGTCTGAAATTCAAATGCCTGTCAATTTTACTGCGGACAGAACAAAACCAATTTTCAGCAGGGATTAAAACTGCAGACACGTCTTTGTAAAATGGCAGGGCACCAGAGCAAATCCACACAAACACATGGAGGAGATGCAGACTCACACAGAAGCCACCCCAACCAAGAATCAAACCAGAAAACCTATAGCTGTGAGGCAACAATACTACCACTGCACCATCAAATCTGCAAGGAATTAAACATTCAGAAACCTGAAGTCTGAAATTCAAATGCCTGTCAATTTTACTGCGGACAGAACAAAACAATTTTCAGCAGAGATGCAGGGATTAATACTGCAGACACGTCTTTGCAAAATGGCAGGGCACCAGAGCAAATCCACACAAATACAGGGAGGAGATGCAGACAGAAGCCACCCCAACCAAGAATCAAACCAGAAAACCTATAGTTGTGAGGTAACAATACTATCACTGCACCATCAATTATACAAGGAATTAAACATTCAGAAACCTGAAGTCTGAAATTCAAATGCCTGTCAATTTTACTGCGGACAGAACAAAACAATTTTCAGCAGAGACGCAGGGATTAAAACTGCAGACACATCTTTGTAAAATGGCAGGGCACCAGAGCAAATCCACACAAACACAGGCAGGAGATGCAGACTCCAAACAGAAGCCACCCCAACCAAGAATCAAACCAGAAAACCTATAGCTGTGAGGCAACAATACTACCACCGCACCATCAATTATGCAAGGAATTAAACATTCAGAAACCTGAAGTCTGAAATTCAAATGCCTGTCAATTTTACTGCGGACAGAACAAAACCAATTTTCAGCAGGGATTAAAACTGCAGACACGTCTTTGTAAAATGGCAGGGCACCAGAGCAAATCCACACAAACACATGGAGGAGATGCAGACTCCACACAGAAGCCACCCCAACCAAGAATCAAACCAGAAAACCTATAGCTGTGAGGCAACAATACTACCACTGCACCATCAAATACGCAAGGAATTAAACATTCAGAAACCCTTAAGTCTGAAATTCAAATGCCTATCAATTTTATTTAACATTTTTTTAATCAGGACAGTCTGACTTGGAACAAATAAACAAATTTTCAGCAGAGGCCCAGGAAGAAATAATGCAGACATGTCTTTGTAACATGGGAGGGCACAAAAGCAAACCCACACAAACACAGGAGAAGATACAGACCCCACAAAGAAGGAACCCCAGCCAAGAATCAAACCCAAGAACCTGCAGCTGTGAGGCAACAATGCTACTACTACACCATCAAATATCAAGCATTGCAACATTTACAAACCACAGATATTATGAGGAACAGATCAGATCGAATATGAGGTAAAAATCTGAAATTTTAATGGTGGTGGGTAGGGAACTCAAGTCTTTAACACCTGGGTACAGGGTTCAAGCCTGAGGCATTCCCTACCACACCACCATAAGCACCTGGGGCATTTTCACACACACACACACACACACACACACACACACACACACACACACACACACACACACACACACACACACACACACACACACACACACACTCTCCAGTAAAGCACAAGCACCATACACAAACTCCAATAAAGCACAAGCACCATACACAAACTCCAATAAAGCACAAGCACCATACACATACACAAACTCCAGTAAAGCACAAGCACCATACACAAATAAAAGAAAAAGCACAAACTCAAGCACCATACACAAATAAAAAGCACAAACTCAATAAAAATAAACATTGTAAATTAAAGGCACCTTACCTGAATGAATACATCCAGAGTTAACGTCGGTACATACATCCTTCCAGCGCAATACTGAAGACCCGAGATCCCAATGCTCCTTCCGGCCGATGAGATCCCTAAGGCTCTGTCCCGAGTCCCTGCTGCTCCTCTTGTAGTCCGGACGTCCCATAATCCTGGTCTGTGCACTGTAAAAGTGCACAGCGGCTCCCTGTGTCCCCATGGGATGGCCGGGGGAGCATTGACGCATGCGGCGATAAATAGACGGGACTCGGTATGTCTCATGCTGAAGTCCAGCAATTTTAAAAAATATTTTTTTTTATTTTTCATTTTTTTTCTTTCTTTTTTTATTTTTGAGGGGGCTGCAGTCCGGCAGCCCTATGCCCCTGCCTATACTCATGTAAATCTCTGTCTAACTTCCTAATTTTTCTGTTGGTTATTTTTAAGCAAAACTGATCAACTTCATTAAACAGTTTATCATAGTCATGCCTAATCATATCAAAATTAGAGTCAGAAATAACAGTTTGGTGCAACATTTCTAAATCTTCCGTAACTATATTTGCTTTGTTCTCATATTCAGCAATCATGACTTGTAATACTTCTAAGCCTGCCCTGTCGAATATCTCACAGAGCTGGTTGTAGTGTGCTGAACCATATTTTACAAAGTTTGGAAACTTGAATAAACGTAACCCCTTTGGTACCGTTTACCTAACACATTCGTAACGCTTTACCCTAACACATTCACGTAAATAATCCAATTCACATTGGTTACTTCTTAAACTGTACAGTTTGTTTCTAAAATCATCAAAGTCTGCCTCAATTGGGGCAGGACTAGAAGAATTAACAGTACCTTTGTTGAACCGAAAAGATTGGTTCGCCCAAGAAGCAAAATTAAATTCTTTGGGCTGATCTCTATTACGCTTTGAGTGCGAAGCGTTGTTGCTTTTCTGAGTAGCAGCAGTTCCATTCAACAAGTCACCCTGCGGTTCAGCATGTAATTCCAAGGCTGTTCTTGTTCGGCTACGATTTGCCCTTAAATTCCTAGAGGTTTCACCATCCTGTTCACTGTCAGTGCAAACACTGTGAATAACCTTTTCTTGTTGTCCGTTGATACAACTTTTTAGTTTGGCTAACATGTTAAACAGCTGATTGAATTCAGCTCTAGTAACTGGACCGTCATTGTCGGTGTTGTGTAGCAAGTTAGGTGTGTTAGCTGGATTGAACGCCTCAGTCGCTTCGGTCATGACGAAACAGTGGACAGCAACCAAAACTTGTAGAGAACAGCAAAAACCAGTAATATGAAAGTCGAGGACCACCAACTGAAACAATAATCCAACCAGCGTAATAAAAAACAGTTTATTCTAGCAATTTTTAAATCGACAACAAACCAGTAAGACAAGCGCTTTCGCCTGGTATATTCCAGGCTTTATCAAGTCGAGACATTGAACAAGTTACACCAGTATGTTTAAATAGTATTAGTTAATTAGTTGTTAAATGTAAATTGGTGTTTTGTGTCTTGTTACTTGTTGACCCTAGCCTAACCGAAAAAACCAAAAACATAATGTAAACAGAATACAACAACTTGCATTTGACATGACCAACAGATTTCATAGTTGTATTCACCGGAAAAAAACTTTTACCAATGGGTACCTACATTTTTCAAGCAGTCATCCTAGACATACGGTTAAGAACATACCCAGAGGTCAATTCATTTGGGCTTGCCGTATGACCACTAGGGACTCTGATTTAATTAAGGAATTTCAGTTTATTACTGCCCTATTTTCCCAAAGAGGTTATGATGAATCAACTTTGGTTAATCTTGGCAGTGAAATTTACAATAAACGTTCTAGTAATTATCCGGCAATACTAGCCACACCATTTAATGGTGGTTTTGTACGTTCTTCTGAACAATTTGGGAATGAGGTTGATTCTAATTTGATTTGTTCCCTTGAAATGAGTAGTGATAGTTTTCACATTAGATCTGTGCTTGAAAAAAATTGGAGGATTATTCAAGGTAATTCTGATATTCTCCAAGTGTTGGGAACTAAACCACAATTTGTTTTCCGTAACAATTATAACATTAAAAAAATTTTGGAATGTAACAACCACATGAAGAACTCGGTGGTTACTAATAAAAAGGGCATGCACTGTTGTCATCAGTGCAAGGTTTGTAGGTACATTTCAGTAGGGCCCTATATTGCTGTTGTAACTTCAGACAGAACACTTGAAGTACCAGGTTTTGTGAACTGTAACACCAGGGGAGTGGTGTACATTGCTTTGTGTTCTGCTTGCCCTGCAGTTTATGTAGGAATGACCACCAGAAGTTTAAGTACACGCATTAAAGAGCATTTATATGCTATTAAATCTAACGATTGCACTAATGCTCTTTATAAACATTCTGTTGTTTGTCCTTCTTTTAAAAAAATTTCTTTTTCTATACTGGAAGTATGTTTTATAGACATGAGAGAGGGTGATTTTAGGAATTTTTTAGAGCAGAGGGAAGCCATTTGGCAAATCAGGTTAAAGTCAGATAAAGCACCAGGTTTAAATGAATCCATTAATCTTAAATGTTTTTTAAAACATCGCAAATTGCGTGTTAACAAAAAGTCTGAAGTATTTTCCCTGTTTGCACCATGATTGTGTTTTTTAATATTGTGTGATTATTTAATTTGACATGTTAATTGGTTAACTGTTTGATCATTCTGTGTATTTAAGGAATTGATTTTTTACTTTGAATTTATTCTGAGGAAGTCGTTTGATGAAAGCGGACAAATAAACCTTTGGTACGCTATTGTTTGGAGCCTTGAGATTTTACTTTACTTCGCTGACCTCCCCTTGGGGCTTTTTGTTTTATCTGGTTTGTTCTGGCAGTTTGTCATGTCAGACCCACTGGCTTGTCTGTGGAAGTCCTGTGAGTTGAAGCACATGAAGACCACCCCCTACCATAACCAGACTAATGGTCTTGTTGAGAGGTTAAACTCTACAATCAAGTCCATGCTACGGGCATTTTTGGATCAGTTTAAGAGGGAGTGGGACAAATATTTGCCCCATCTGTTGTTTGCTTAGACAGAAGTTCCCCAGGAATCCACAGGTTTTTCGCCCTTTGAGTTGCTGTATGGGCATAGGGTGAGGAAACCTCTAGATTTAATTTGAGATGAGTGGGAAGGTGAGTGCATGTCTCAGAAGGAGTCTGTTGTGGCATAAGTCTTAAACTTCAGAACAAGGCTGAGGGAACTCATGGGCTTGGCTCAGGAGAACCTGGCAGAAGCCCAACAACAGAAAAAGGTATGGTATGACAGGAATGCTCGAGCTAGAGAGTATGCTGTGGGGCAGCAGGTAATGGTTCTCATTCCTGTCAGGCACAACAAGATGCAAGCAGCTTGGGAGGGACCGTACAAGATGGTAAGAAAGGTAAGTGATGTTAACTACATGGTGGAACTGCTAGGCAGATGGCAGGGGCACAAATTGTGCCATGTTAATATGATGAAACCCTACCATGATAGGGAGGCCCTTGTGCTGAGCATTTGCAGTGGATTGCAGGAGGGGTCTGAGGGAGATCTGGGGAGTTATCTCCTCAGTGAAGCTCAGGCTGACACCTCAGTGGAAGGGGTAGCATTGCCCCAGCAGCTATCTCCTACTCAGGTTCGAGAAATCCGAGCAGTGTTGCAGAAATTTGGGGATCCAGGGTGCACCCACCTGGTGCAGCACCAGGTGGATACAGGACCCCAAAGGCCTATTAGGCAGGCCCCTTATAGAGTGCTTGAGAGAGTCAAATGGACTCTGAGGGAGGAGGTACAGGAGATGTTGGAACTAGGGGTGATTCAAGAGTCCAACAGTCCCTGGGCCTCCCCAGTGGTGTTGGTGCCAAAGAAGGATGGCAGCACCAGGTTCTGTGTGGACTACAGGAAACTAAATACTCACACAGAGTCAGATGCTAACCCCATGCCTAGGACAGATGAGGCCCTACAGCAGCAGGGTGGGGCTAAGTATCTTACAACCGTTGATCTTACCAAGGGTTACTGGCAGGTACCCTTGACACCCAGTGCTAGAGAGAAGTCAGCCTTTGTGACTCCTTTTGGCTTGTATGACTTCACAAAGATGTCCTTTGGGATGAATAATGCCCCAGTAACTTTCCAGAGACTGGTAGATCATATCCTAGCAGGAGCCGGAGGGTTTGCCCTTGCTTACCTAGATGATATTGCCAGCTACAGCCATTCCTGGCTAGAGCACCTTGAGCATGTCAGGGAGGTGCTGGGCAGACTACAGAGGGCAGGGTTGACCATTAAGCCAAGCAAATGTCAGGTGGCTATGGCGGAGGTCTCCTATCTAGGACATAGAGTGGGGAGTGATAAGATAAGGCAAGAACCTGCCAAAATGGAAGCCATTCAGGCATGGCCTGCACCTGTTACCAAAAAGCAGATGAGGGCATTTTTATGGACAGCAGGTTACTACAGAAAGTTCATCCCCAGTTACAGTACCATAGCTGCTCCACTCACAGACTTGACAAGGAAGAACAGGCCAGATAAGGTAGTGTGGACCCCAGCATGTGAGCAGGAATTGCAGAAGCTTAAAAAAGCTTTGGGAGGATCCCCTGTGTTAGCCAGTCCAGATTACAGCAAAGAATGTGTTGTGCAGGTGGATGCTTTAAACCATGGGGTGGAGACTGTACTCTGCCAGATTTCTTCAGTGGGGGAAGAACACCCACTGATTTATCTCAGTTGTAGGCTCCAACCCAGTGAGGAATGCTATGCAGCTGTAGAAAAGGAATGTCTAGCCATTGTGTGGGCATTGCAGAAACTTAAGCCTTATCTGTATGGAAGGAAATTCACTGTTATGAGAGATCACAACCCCTTAATATGGTTAATCAGAGCCAGCCAACAAAATACCAAGTTGCTAAGATGGACCCTGGGATTGTAAGCATATATGTCAGTGCAGAACTGCAGTGGGGTTAGCAATTCCAGTGCAGGTGGGATCTCAAGACAGGGAATGGGGTGAGGTACACTCAGATAGACCTGACTCTCTCAAGCGGTGTTTCTCAAGGATCACTTGAAAAAACTAGCTTGACTTCTCCGGGGGGGGGATGTGAAGGCTGCCAGCCTAGCCAGATAGAATTGTGCAGATAATTCTATCATTTGTAAATATAAATGTTGAAATACAGGCTTGTTTTCTTAAATGCAAGAATACACTGTGAAATACTGAACTTAAATGTAGCAACATTGCCCTCTGCTATAAAGAAAGATAAGTCAAGCATTTCTTGTATGTCCTTTGAAGTTCAAATTATTTCATGACGGTCTTTGATCTTTACAATTCGTCTCCGGCCGGGCTAGATGAAGGCTTCCTGTCTATTGTTTTAACTTAAGGAATAATTACTAGAGTTTACATGTGGAATGTCTTTTATTGATGTAGTTTCCTGCAGCTGCAAGATAACAAAAGAATGTAGTATCTATCAGACTGGTAACACCAGGAAAGTGTAAAAAATGATGTAATGTTTATCAGAACTGGAATAGCAATTTAAACAGAGAGAATCAGAAGGCATTAAACATTTTTGTCTTGACCTTCTAACCCACAGCACTGCCTGTTGTCTTATGTAAGTTATCTTAGATTTGTGTTTTCTTTTAGAGATAGCTAGAAACTAGAAAGATTAGACTAAGTGTTTTTCTGCGATGTTAGAACTGTACTACTGAATTATTTTAAGTATTTCTGTGTGATCTCTGAACTCTTGACTAGCTCTGTGTAGTAGAAAGTATTGTCTTGTGTTTTTAATATTTATTATTAAATATTTTAAAACCTTCTAACTGTGGCTGGTTTGTGTACAGATAAGTTACGCTGTAGAGGACATTGGATATTTATAGAGTTTACTGTCCAAGTCACTCCCAATAAGCCTTGACTGATTAGTCACACTTACCAATTGGATAATAATATTGCACAGTAATAATTGGACACCCTTTTAAGGGCCTTTGAGTAGCTGATAATTATTAGTGGGTGGTGGCAGCTGGTACTACCATATAGTCTGGGTAAAAGGGGCACAGTTGAAGAACCTGTGCCAGCCTTCCCCAGGAGTGTCTGTGTGGTTGTATAAACTCTTCACAAAGTGTGTGTGTGTCAGCTACATGGGCAGGGACATGAAGCACTGGTTGGACAGAGAGGGTGCTAGAGGTTTTAGCTTGTCCACTAGGCTGAGATCTGGACCCTATAGCTGTGCCAGTGGGAAGTCGTATTGGGGACCTGGAGAGCAAGGGAGCATCCAGCCCTGGACTGTGATCTCTGTGTGCTCTTAAGGGAAATTGCACTTTACTGTGTGTATTTGTTATCCTTTCCTCAGAGATGAGGTTCCCTCTCTGGTGTTAGTGGTGAGGACTGAGGCTTCTTGATTGCTGGGCCAGGGCACGGGCATCACAGATACCAAACAGGAGAGGACCCAGGACCGAACCCTGTGGGACTCCACTCATGACTGGTCAGCAGTCTGACTTGGAGTCAGCTACTTTCACACTGTGTGTTCTATCTGTGAGCCAGTTTGCAACCCACCTAGTAATATAGGGGTTGATGCCTAGATTAGTGAGTTTTTCTATGATTCCTGAGTAGGGAATGCTATCAAAGGCCTTGGCCAGATCAAGGTAGGCTGTATGAACCACCTTGCCTTCATCCACAGCTCTGTTGACTGACTCAAAGAAGTCGACCAAGTTGAGCAGGCATGATCTGCCCTTCACAAAACCAAACTGTGTGGAATCCAGAGTTTGAAGATTCCCTATATCCTTGTTTATTAGGTCCATGATGATGTGTTCCATAGCTTTGCATATCAGGCTCATCAGGCTAATGGGGTGATAGTTTCCAGGGTCTGTAGCCGCTCCTCCTTTGTGGAGAGGGATGACTGTAGCAGTGCACCATTCAGTAGGGACAAAGCTTGAGGTGAGGCTGTGACTGAACAGAGCACACAGGTGAGGTGCCAGTTCATTCTGAAGTTCATGTAGAACACAGCCAGGGATATTGTTGATATTAATCTCCTTCTCGTACTAACTCCACATTTGCACACCGCGCCACATGTCTACAACCTGTTTAATAAGTCTTAGCCAGTCTGCGTGAAGCACAGCCATGCAGAAACAGGGACAGAGGTCAGACTGTGTAACAAACAAAATCCTGGTCTGAAGTACAGCTAGGTGTGGGCTGGAATCATAGTTTATGTAACAGTAGATCTCTGATGTAAGCAATGCGCCTCCCACTTGTGCACTACTTAGCAACATACAAACAGGTCCAAAAAAATGCAACGTGCATGCCTGTACACTTAGTTAAGCAGAGCACAAATCTGTTGCCCCTCTCGCAATTCTTTAAAAAAAACAGACAGACACACACACACACACACACACAAATATATATATATATATATATATATATATATATATATATAGATGTCACTAACATGGGAGAGTGCTGCACACCCCTTACTGTAATGTCTTCCCTGGTAAGGTCAGAGCACAAAATGGCCTCTTTTGAATGAAAAATGAAACCTGGACCCCCCAGCTAAACCTGAAATAATCAGGAACCACTCCAGGGCTAATCTCTTCCTATTAAGTGATAACCTGGCAAGAGTTCAAGCCACCATAAACCCTGAGAACACTGCTGCCTATGCAGAACTGTTCATAAAACCATGTATAAGCATGTTAATAGCTGCATAGAGACAGCTGTACCCACCAGGAATAAGTACAGAACTAACCTAAAAAACAAGCCACCTTGGTTGAATCACAAAATCAATAGGCTGTATAACAAAAGGAAGACAATTGTGGCAAAACTCAGGAGGTGTAGCACCCAGCAGGATAAAAGCACTCTCAGAAAACTAAATGAAAAACTCAGAGGACAAATAAAGTCTCCCAAAGCCAAATTTGGGGTAATATTAGCCTCCCAGGCCAAGGACAACCACAAAGCATTCTTTAGCTATATCTACAACCTCAAAGGCAATTCACAATTGTGTGCAGAGCTCATTGTAAATGGAGCCACCTATAATGAGCCAGAAGATATAGCCAACCTCCTGGCTGATAAATTCAGCTCCAACTTGACCCCTCTCTCCTCCTCAATCTTCCCTTAGGAAATACCAGCAAATATAACTCCCCCTACTATCAATAGGCAACAGGTCCTTAATGGCGTCTATAAGACCAAGAACACTGCATCATTGGGCTCATACAATATCCTAGGATGCCTTCTAAATAGAATGAAACATGACTTATCAGGGCCTCTGGAAATACTATTTAACTGTAGCATCTAAACAGGCTTCGTGTCTCATGAATGGAGAACAGCAACAGTCATCCGTCCGCACAAAGGTGAGCCATCTACAGACCCCAAAAACTACAGACCCACAAGCCTCACTAATCTTATATGTAAAGCCATGGATAGAATTATAATGGAAATGATCAGCAGAGCTATAGTAAACCTCCAGACACTAGACCCACACCAGTTTGGTTTCATCAAGGGCAGATCATGCCTACTCAAACTGGTGGACATTTTTGAGAAGGAACAAAAGCAATGGATGAAGGAGAAAATGGTTCACAATGCCTACCTTGACCTGGCCGAGGTATTTTACACAATACTCTACTCAGGCATTGTTGACAAACTCAAGAGGTTAGGTACAAACTCATGTGTTACCTGGTACATAGCCAACTGGTTCACAGACAAGACCCAGGAAGTTAGAATTGGGGAGTCCACCTCTACAAAGGGGACAGTCACAAGTGGAGTCACTCAGGGATTAGTCCTTGGACTGCTCCTTTTAGGCACTTACTTCTCTGAAGTCATGGCCAATGTCAGTGGTCTCTGGCTGACTAAATTTGCAGAGGATTGCAAATTAGAAGCTGTCATTGAATCCCACACTGACACAAATGTTCTCCAGGAGGGGCTGACACAGACAACTGGTGTAAGAGTCATGGAATAAAACTAAATGCCAAGAAATGCATAATAGTATCCTTTGGAAAGTCATCCACCCCTGGTAACTATTGCACTGACAACACACCTCTTACAGTTGACCCAGTAGTCTGGGACTTAGGGACACAAATAGATAGTAATCTAGCCTTTGGCCATCACATGTTTACAGTAGTGAGAAAATCGTTCTATGTTGTGCAACTTATAAACAAAGGTATGGCTTCTAAGTCCAAGGAAGTCATTGTTCCACTGTATTTGGTATTCATCAGACCTATCACTGAGTACAGTGCCCCCTTCGGTATGTACCTAACCAGGCATATCCAACAAATGAAACATCCAATGAGGTTCCTCACTAAAAGAATAAAGGGCATGAGTAAAATATGCTATGCAGACTGCCTCAAGGCCCTATCCATGTATTCTGTCTCCTACAGCTTTTGAGGGGAGATCTGATGGACCTCCTGCATTTCCACAAAACAAACAGCACCACAATTACCTGTTCTAAAGACTTAAACCTTGTCTGTGATATAAATATGACCTGCTGAAGAGACGGGTATGTATCCCAGAGACTACTCCATCTATGGAACAGTCTCACCATCCATGTGAAGCAGAGTTCCTCCCTACCCCAATTCAAGTGCAACTAAGACAACTGGATAGGGAACAAGAAATTCATCCCTGATTCGGCACCTATGTCTCTAATGGACATAGGCCACCTATAAATGCTTCATCTCCCATGCCCCTGCTTGTAAATGTTTCATCTCCCAAACCCCTGCTTACAAAGGGTATCAGAACTTGTCAGTGATTTGGGATGCATGGCTAGACTTAAAAAGGCCCTTGTGGTCTTTAGCCTGGTAAATCCATATAAACCCATACTGTACTACTGCTCTGATGACATTTGTCTTCTGTGCTGACATACAAATGTGTGCTCTGACGTTGATGGGTTGATTTTAGATGTGTACCCATAGGTGTGTACTACACAATCCTAAAAGAGAAACATGCATTTCTATGAGACACATTTCATTGTGTGACTCCACAGCCCTTACAACAGTATTATCCACAGTATAAATGGCAAAGTACAATATCTGTAAATTACTAGTACAGGTAGCATGTCAACAGCACCAACGGACGAAAGGAAGTCATACTAATGTAGATAGTTAGCTTGTGCATCAGACACATAGCTTTATTTCCCTGCATCTATGATAAAGATGATAGGAATGTGGTACAGTTATCATCACTTGCACAGGGTGTTGTGCTGGGGTGCAGGAGGCCTAGGCTGACCCAATAGGTTGGCAAGTGTGTGTGTGAGTAAGCAAGGGAAGCAGGCAAGATGATCCATGGACATGTTGTGTGTGTGTTTGTAGGTGCCCTTAATGTGACATTGGTATGTGAGTGTCCGCATTAACACAGCCAAGCTCAGTGCTAGTCCTATGTGTCTATATGTTGGACAGCTGTGGGCCGTTCAGGGTAGAGCTTACAGTTCATCGTCTCCACCCCCGAACATGAGAACTGGCTCTGCCAGGAGTTGAACTGGCACCCCCCCACTCCCAGGTTCAGATGCTGTGCTACTATCTGAAAGTGACTAATGTCTGCTGGGCATGAGTCCTGTATGGAAATACCCAGAACCATGACCCCTTGGCCTGATATGTATTGGTATGGACAGCACATTCCCCTCTGGAGCACTGGATGTACTGCCACTTTGGAAGCATGATTAGGCATGATCACGTTGACTCTCAGCAGATGTAGTTGCTGACCTACGTCCAAGAGGCTGATGCTCAACTCCAATCAGGCGTTCCATCACAGACAATGTGCATTCCACAACAGTCGACAATCTGTCTCAGACCAATCTCTTTCCACTGTGTCAGTCAACCGATCCAAGGTATCAGCAACACAGTGGAAGCAGTCATGGATGTCAGACTGTGCTGCATCCATAACCCAGAGCATTAATCAGGAGTTCCTTTCCAAATGTGCCTGCGTCTCTGTGACGGCCCTAAACATATGCTAAGTGACATGTGATGAGACACCTGCAACAGGTGGTGAAGGACAGCAGGCCTCCTATCAGCACCCCAATCAATCTGCCTGTGTGTAACCTCGTCAACAGTTTGGCTATGGGCAGTGATGACAGCTGCTGAATGCAAAGTAGTCACACTTCCCTGTTCAATGTCCCCACCCTCCAACTGTCCAATATCTGTAGTCTCAGGGACATGTGTAGGCATACTGGCTGTGTACAGTGATAATGAGGGTGGCTGAGGGATGTAAACCTATGTGTCTGATTCAGCCTCTGCAACCCACAGCTGTACCTCAGTTTGGTCACCATCATCATCAGGGTCTGAAGAGGCACTGACATCAGGTGGGGTAGGGGACAAAGACCAAACTCCATGGTCGCCTGTGATAAAAAGGGAAAAGCAATACATTAATACCTGCACTACTATGCTCTGCACTACTATGGTACAATATATGTTAAGCTGTATACACTGCTGTCACTATTACAGACTTTTATACCTCCCAACTTCAAAGAGTAGGACATGTGGACATTATTTTCTAATCCAATCTGTAATGAACTGGAAATAATTATTCAGAAAACAACAAGCTTATGAAAAAAACACATGCTGTACACTGTGAACATTCTACAAATATCTGTACAGTTGACAGTGATGGCAATCATTACTGCCCTGACAATAGTTTTCAAGTCAATCACTATGGTCATACCTACGAGGCAGAGGTATGAGTTTAAACTGTGGACATTCAGAAAATATCTGTACAGTTGACAATCATGCAATAGGCCTGGTATGACACTTTAGCTAATACATTGAAGTATATCTACATCTCTGGCATAACAGTTTTCTGCTTACCAGCAACAGGAGCATGGCCTCTTCCAATTCCTGGAGGTCCTGAAAGACGTTGAGGGAGAAGTAATAGCAACAGCACAACATGTTACAGTATAATGGGGTAATACTTCCAATAATCTCATATCTACAGTAACTGCAATGTTAAAAGGTATGTGGGTGACAATCTCTACATGAGCTTAAAACTGCAGCTAACTTACTTCCTCCCCAGAAAAACACCTGACAGCCATATAAAACTATATACACCTTGACAGGATGAATGCAACAGTATTCTACTGCTGATCTAACAAAGCATACTTGAAAACTCCTCTTGAGAGGAACGGGTGACACCACATCCACAACATATTGTCTGATGGATGTCTGGGAGCTGTCCTGTGTAGCAAGGTCTGCCAGGAATTCCTCTGTAGCTGTGAGAAGAGGTTCTGCTGCAGGCCCACCACCAGTGGCCTGACGATCCCGAGCCACATCAGCTGTGTGCCTCCTTGCTGCACTGATCATGTCTTTGGCACAATCTTGCACCTGCTCATAGCTACGATTTTGATGACCCATGACATTGATGTTGTGCACCTGTTCATCCCACAGGGCTGCACGTTCTGACCTATTTGCCCTCCCTTGGGACAGAATGGCTTGATAATGGTGTTGCAATGCTTCAGTGATGAGGTCCTGTTCCACCTCAGGAAATAGTGGCCTATGATGTGCATGTGTAATGTTTACTGAAATACAGAGAAATGAGAACACATACAAGGATCACATATGTACGAGTAAACATTGTAGAGACAGAGCACTAAAGGAAGGGTCTCAGTATTCACCGTTTGATTACACATCTCAAATTCAACAGTGGACCAAAAATGCAAATGGTGTGGATGCAACTAGGATTGTAGCAGTAGTGACATATTCCTGTTTGTGCCATGACAGATACATTTTCTCACCCGCCCAAAACAGCAGTCCATTGCAGTGTGCCCCATAGCAGGAAATATCCCCTACATAAAAAAAAAAGAAATATAAACAATAGTGCCAAAAAAACAGCAGTGTACTATTGCGACTGCTTTCAAAGGAAGTCACCAGGAGACCTCCGTACCCAAATATCACACAGCATTACACCCTTGGTGTACTCTACATCCTCTGCATGTCTAACAGGGCTGGAGATCAATGCTATGTGATTAGTGCAGTTCTAACAAAGGCTTAATGATGTAATCCACATTCATCTTAAGTATATTCAAACACATACATCATGTAGGAAACAAAATGGATACATACCTGATGGAGTACAGTACTCCTCTGTTGAAAGATACTGCTCTACAAGAAATGTGTCAATGAGTTAGACATAAGAAGTAACTCTCATCCACACTGGTTTGTCTAGCTACAAATTTGCCTTTTATGATAGTTCTCAATAGCAGCTGATTGCATCTGAACCAATCTGTACTTCGGAAATGCTAAATGCAGCCTACACAGCTGAATAGCAGTATAATCAGCCAATCCCATGTGACTACTCAACAACATATACGGCATCAGTGTAAATCCCATCCCCTTTCTTATATGTTGGGGTGAAAATTAGTGGGATAAAGATACAATGTCAGCACAGAGAGAGAAAGTCTGAGAAGCTACTTTTTACATACAGATGTGTGTGATACAGGCTGAATCTGATACTGCTGGTGCTGGCAATAGGCATAGACAGAGAGGACGAAGATTTTCAAGGACGAAAACACAGAAGAGTAACTGTGGGACCTGTGGCAGCCTTGATTAACAGACAGAGCCAGATTGAGGAAGCTCATCCCACTGGAAATTAAGGTATGTCTTTAAGGTAAGTATGTTAGCCACAGTTATCATTATCAGAGTAATAGGCAACATGCTTGGTGTATCCTAGAACATGGTATGTGGTACATTAACCATAATTTCAACCACTTGAACAACTGCCAAGTCACATGTAATGTCATGGTAGTCATCTGTAATGTGTGTGCTGTCAACCCTTGCTTCTAGCACAACTCCCATATATGTCTGTTACTTTTACACCTGTGGTTGTCTGGAATATCACTGGTAAATCATTGTGGACTGCAGTCTGGAATTATTGGGCAAAATTTGAATTACATACTTCATATTCCTCTGGGAATTCATGCTAATGCATGACCTGACATTCTAGGCACTTTCTAGGGTTGTAATAGCAATATTTAAAATGTGTTCCTATCTGTAGGCCTTTGACCTCTATTATTTAGAAGCAGACATTCCATCTGTACTGCATTGGGTGGATAAATATATGATGACAGTCATACATATCACAGTTTATAATGCTGATATACACATACATGTATTTTAAATGCTAGACTCAGCTGTATTTGAACCAAGGACCATGTGAGCCATAAAATAAATGTTTTCAAAGCATTTCACAGATTGAGCTAAAGAGTCAGTGATATACGTAGCAGGTGTGTTTTTACATGCTGTACATATGATATAATTGCATACCGAACTGATGCTACATACGTCACTTACATCTATTACTGTGTGTATGGCTTTACAGTGTTCTATATCACTACCAGATCTCCAGTTAACTCCCTATTTTTCCATTAATCTTTTTGCAGATTTGCTATGTGATGTGCAGCATTGAGTAAAAACGCTTAATGACGAGAAAATGACAATTACTATGTTTTGCTTACAACACCTGTGCTAGTTAACTGGCTGTGTGCCTTGATGGGTTGATGCACTATTGTTCAAGTCAGATGGTACTGGGTTCAAAATAGGGTGTAGGTGAACTTTTTGAATGTGGTTATTATGCTTTCACATACATGTAATAATACAGCGCCATTTAGCTTAGCGATGCTGCGTGCAATGATTCTTTAAAGAAAAGAAAATTGGGGAGATAGAAAAGTGGTGAAATGGGGTGCAAGCAGGGGGAAAAACATAGTGAAAGGCAGGTAGGAATGTGCAGGAAGAGTGAAGGAAAGAACCATAGCTATCCATTTCTGCACTTGCAAAGATTTTTAGGTGGATTTGGACTATCACCCCCAGAAAGAGGGGTGACGACAACAGTTTACTATCATATAGTCAACAACCACAACGAATCACCAGAATTGTTAACTACAACCCTGAACATGTAATGTCGACAAGGTCAAAATGTCAGAAACACACCTCCATTTGCGAATCCGACCTTGTTCTACATTACCAAAATGCATTCCTACACTGCACAAGACATTACATGATGCTTTTGCAAGGGGAGCAAGCACTGCACCTTCACCTCTCCTGTGGACACAGTGATTGAAGCCAGCACCTGTGGCCAGCCTGCTGCACCAGGATGGACAGCATGCTCTCCATCCAGCCTAGGTGCATTCACACAATCTGCTGCACAAGCCTATGCACCATGCTTGGCATTTGTGCACAGCTGATATAGGCATCTCCTATTCCTTCACTCTCAGAGGGGGGCACACTCCTGGCCAGTGGGATGGAACTACCTGAGGAGCAGGTATTGCAAGAGTAGCATGGGGGGGCACCAGGCTTCAGCCTAGATATGCTGGACCCTGGTGCCTCAGCCAGGGAAGCCAAGGCAGGTGGATCGCCAGGAACTGGCCTACCTTGTTGCGCTATGGTAAATAAAATAAAAACATAAAGGGGAAAAAAAACGTAACCCAAACAAATGTCATGAATAAGATAAAAGAAATAGTAATGAATAATGGAAAAAACTGAAAAATAATATAATGAGGAACACAACAATAAATAATGTAAAAGAAAATTTATTTAACAACAAAAGCAATATTAATTTAAACATAAGAACAATATAACAGGTAGTACCCAATAATATGATAATAGCAAATGAAAATAGTAAATATATTTATTTACATTTGTTAACCGGGTAGTGTCCAACTGGGCAAGTACCCCGCTTTCAGCAGAGACCCGGGTAGAAAAACTCCAGTACAGTAACAATTTAGTTAATAAAACAAGTAGTCATGAAATGAGTAATTAACAACAATACAATTAACAAAGTTACTAAAGAAACAAATAGCCGTGAAAACACATGGTATAACATAATACAGAGATATTGATAACTAGAAAAATCAAAATCTATCAGAAAGACAAACAAAGACAGATCTAAATACGGGATATAAGCACTAACTGCTTAAAGGAGCCAAAGAGAGGTGCACGAGAAGAGACTTGTGATGACAACATCAGTAAATAAATAAGAAGAGAAGGGATGGGGTGAGAGAAGAAAGGAGAACATTAGTAACTTCACATATACTATAACAAAACATACCACAAGTAATTTTTTTGATATGTTAGATTTTACTTGTGACACTACTGACTGCTATAATGGTTGAAATACTACCCAGTTTCTTACATACACACTACAGTTCAGATCATATTGCATCCAGCAATCAGTCAGTGTTGCTTATATTAGATATGTGATGTTCCTCGTGCATACCTCTCAACCTCTTAGCATGAGACATTATGGCCCAAGCCATACATAATAGTGGGACAAAGGCACAACAATAGGTTCACAGGTTGGTACTGGGTTATCAGCCCTAGGGCCTTTACAAGCCTAGCCATAACAATTCCTTGGATATTTCTTCCCACAATATTTACTTCTCTGGACCCCTGTCTAGCAGGGCGACTGATGTGATCCCCAAGGTGAATTTCATATCTCAGGGAACATTCTTACATATTGTGCTCTTACAATAGTAGCAAGGTGTTCGGATAACAGATTTTCCATTAAAGTGCATTTAGAGATATATCTAATACCTGCAATTCAGAGGACTGACATTCTTTTCTACATTGATCCTTACCAATTTGCCAGAGACTGGCTAGTAAAACAGGATCATATACCAAACAGGCCACATATATGGGGCAATATTCAGTGCATTCTGCAAAAATTGTGACAGTTGAGAGGTATGTCCATGTACACTGATTCCACTTGACAGCTGGACATTCAAGGCACAGGTCTATGGGTGTGCACTTCACATGCAAGCATGGTTACGTTTTATTGATGAAATGCTAAAACAGTATTGAAAACAGCACAATTTTTTCAGTTGGCTGGTGTGAGATTAGAACCCACAAGCAGTGACCACAGCGATACTGAACATTTTATTTGAAATACAACATTATCACAGGACTGTCTCCTTTTACACTTTATTGATTCATGTTGTTTCACATCTTCCATTTACACATGTGGATAACTGCCTAGGACTTCTGTTAACATACATGTTTACCCTAATCAATTATTGACTGCAATCAACAGCATATTTCTCACAATGAGCAGACTACAACATTGACTCTTAATCTGCGTATTAAGCAACATTAAGTAATGGTTAGAAGCTATTATACATAGTACCGTATGCTTACTTGATTTTACTTGCTTTCACAGTTCAGATATGCACTGCCACGTTAATGAAAGTCTGTGATATCCCAGGTATTTTATACATGACTGTTAAGACTGTAATATCTGTATTTTTTATTTTATTATTAATTTATTCATTCATTTATTACTTTACAGATTTTCTCACATACCACGTGCTTGCCTCATCCTGGCCAGACACCTTGCATGGGACCACACATTGCAAGCCCTTTCTTCTGTGGCTGCTGTAAGAGAGGGAAACCATTATGAATACCAGCTTTGCACAGATTCAGCATGTATATTTATAAATTACTAGAAAACATACTTACATATTTGTGGGGTGTTCCCAGTCAGTGTCTCTTGGATCTGAAGTACCCCTTTTCCTTCACTGGAGGTCATCATAATGGTGACTACACTGCTTTCCAGTGTGGGGGATACCAATCACACTGGTCAAGTCCCTGGCAAAACTATCCCAGGTCTCAGACTTGCATTCTGACCCGACATAGTTCTCCTACAGCAGCCAGAGTCCATGGTGCTGTACCAAGAGTCCAATAAAAATCCTAGACTCCTGAAAACCCCAATGCTGTGCCTGAAAGCACACTCTTTCCCCCATGACAGACATACCTGCACACAAGATTAGGCTCCAAGGAATGCTGAGGAATTCCCACCAATTTCCCTTTAAATAGGATGCATTCCCACCACTGTGCATCATACTGAAGCTTTCAAAACACTCTGCACCACTTAGCATCACACAAACATGGAAAACCCATGTTTAAGCGATGCTTAGCAATGAGCAAACATCGAAGAACACTACCCATGTTTAAGTGCATCTTTTCTAAATTTAACAATAATTGAATTTAAAGTGAACGGCTGTTTCAGTGACCTAACACAGTTTAACAGTAGTATATATAAAAAGTCAAACTGCCCAGGACTTGAACCTGGGACATACTACACAAAAGGTCATCACTCAACCTATTTTACCACAACAGGAGTGAAGGGAGCTCATGTATTTAAACATACTGGATACTGGGAAGGTGCTACTGTAAGCATAGCACAGCTTCACTGCATGTGTTTGTGCGGTGCTGGGCACTGCACAGCTAAAACAATTGAAAGCATCTGATTTCTATTTTTAGATGTCTGCTGCATGTTTGATGCATGGTTGTGTAGAACTAAGCATAGCTAAAAAACACAGAGCATCGTGCAATCATGTACATAAAAGAAAAAAAATTAAAAAGAAAAAAAAAATTGAAAGCATCCAGTTTCAATTTTTTGATGTCTGGCACATGTCTAATGCATGGTTGTGCAGAGCTAAGCATAGCTAAATAACACTAAGCATTGAACAAATATGCACATAAAAGAAAAAAAAATTGAAAGCATCCGTTTTTTTTATTTTTAGATGTCTGGAGCATGTTTGATGCATGGTTGTGCAGAGATAAGCATAGCTAAAAAATGTGACACATCACCCAAACATGCACATAAAAAAAAAAAAAAAAAACAATAAATCCAGATTAGTGAAATAATTGCATAGACAGCTCCAGCACAGACTACCAAATTACATTAAAGCAAGTACTAGTTTAGATATTTTTAAGAATGGCCTGGACACATTATGGGAACAAGTGTTTTGGTATATTGGCAGGCTAGAAGTGTATTAATGCCCATGCTTGAAATATATGTATGTATGTATGTATGTATTCACATAAGGATATGGCATTATATAAGAAGTAAAACTCATATGTATTTTTCCTGAAAACTGATTTTCCTGTTAGCAGTACGATGATGTCAACAAAAATCCCTGCTGATTATAATGTCTTAAACAAAAAATGGCACATATATGTATAGTCTGTACATCAACATCTGGTATCACATCTCTGAAATCTTTACTAAGACCTGTTAAAAGTAGACTGCGATATTGTCTCATTAATAAACATGCACAGTCATTTTACTCTTGCATTTTGGAATACTGCACTACTCTTTATTTCCATCAGGGGTAGAAAATGCAGAACATGTTCATAACATTTATGTACTGAGTTAGCATTACATCAGACATAAGTCAAATTTATATTTCTCCAGAATAGTAATACCAAAACTCCCTTTACTTACCATGGCAATATGGCTGAGTCATTTTTCAGTGTAGAGCTAAATTTAAGCCTGTATAGAAGGCATGACAACTTTAAGTGCATTTTGCACCATAGCATTACAGTACAGTTACCCCATATGTTTATTAAGAACTATTAATAAGGGACTATGGTATAACCTGTTATATACTGACACCAAATACAAGGTTTTAGAAATATTTCACTGCAATGGTCTTGTTTCTATTAAGGGTGTCTATATGACTTCTGTTCAGGATGTAACATGCAATACATTTCCAAAATATATCTATACTGAGCAATACCCATCCATCCATCCATTCATCCACAACCTCATTTTCCCATTTTTGCACATTTGGTCATGACAATCATCTAGCGCTAAGGTTCACACCACAGGGTAGCTAGCCCTGCCATGGTTGTTTGTTTACACCATTCAATCGCATGCACACTCACACCTATGGACAATTTGGATCTACCTACTGCATGTTTATGGAATGTGGGTGGAAACCGGAGCACCCATAGAAAACCCATGCAAACACAGGGAGGACATGCAGTCTTTGCACAAACGGTAACCCAGCCAAGAATCAAACCAAGACACCTCTTACTGTGAGGTGACAGCACTGTCCAGTGAGCCACTGTGCCACCCTACTGAGTTTGCATTACACCATAAGAAAAACACTCAGTCATATTTCTCCAAAATAGTGACCTTTTTCTGTTCCTAGATTAATTTTTGTCACTACCCCCACCACCAGCTTTCGGCTTGTATGCAGTGATGCATATTGCATGTATAAAATTATGTACATGTCTTTACTCACATTTGACCTTATACTACTAAATATCATCAAAAGGCTTTCATACAGGTAATGGACTGCTCTGTTGTTCGTCAGTCATTTTTTCAGTAAACCTATATGTGTGGTAAACTCAGTATCAGAATTGCATCACTCACAAGATTGTATAACATCAAAACTGAAACAAAAATATTTATTTTCCAAATTTAGTCAATGTCTTCTGTCATTTTTAAAGCCAAGCATTTTCACACTAGGACAAATTGTCACCTTTATTCAAGATGCTTCTTTTTTGCAACTTTTAGGCTTTACTTGATTGTTTATGGGATTTAGAATTTATCTAAGGAGGTTTTGAACTGAAACAATCTATTTTTGTCATTACTGAATTTTATGTATATACATATGTATATTAAACATTATAGTAAAAAAAAAACAGTGTAAGAAACTTTGTTGTGTGGAAGATTTTCAGTCCATATATCTCTAGTTAATCATTGTATATTAATTAGATCAGACAAAGGGTAGTAGAAGTAGCGAACTTAAACTCGCCTTAAGTAAAAAAAAATAAAAAATATATAATTTGAAATATTGTACAGAATTACTAAGCATTTAAAAGTAATCCAAGCAAGGCAAGCAGTCTGTTTCCAGTCGAAAATCCTTTATTAAGTACACAGATAAGTGATCCACGTAAAACAAAAATAACAGAGTAATAGTTTCCTCACAAGCTTTTCCTCACAAGCTTTCTAAATATATATATATATATATATATATATATATATATATATACTTTTTATCAGGCAAGGGAGTGGTTTATTGTGCTGCAAAACAAAGTGTTATTAGTACACATGTTAAATTCACATCCCTTCCCCCATCAGTGTGACTGTCTGCCTTGCTTGGATTACTTTTGAATACTTAGTAATTCTGTACAATATTTCAGATTATATATTTTTTATTATTTTTTTGACTTAAGACGAATTTAAGTTCGCTACTTCTACTACTATTGTCTGATCTAATTAATATACAGTGATTAACTAGAGATATATGGACTAAAAAATCTTCCATACAGAGAAGTTTCTTACACTGTTTTGTTTTTGGACCCACTATACTTGTTTAGTGGGTTGTTTGAGACTTCGGGGATACCACAGAGATTACTTCTTTTTTTTTTTAAACATTATAGTAAAAACACAGTTTTTAAGTATTTCATGTGCAGCCTGGCACCTACACATTCAATATGCTGTTGTCTTGTATTTAGCAGAACAAGATCACATAATGTAGTTTCTAAAACTGAGTATCTCATTGTCTAGTCCAGATTTTTTAAGACAATCTGAAAGGAATAAAAATATGTTGATACTTCTAAGCAGAGTGGCCCAGGCAACTTGAGTGCAATTAGTTTCTCAGTCTCCTGAGTGAGCTGTCAGGAGACTATGAGCATATTCATCCTGGGGTGGAGGAAGGGCTGAGCCACCTAAGCATTGTCATGATCCCACCATGAACAGGCAGAGAATGCAAATACACAGCCTGCGGGTGAATGTTAGGCTCACTAAGCCATCACTTGGTGACAGCTTCAGTGCAGGTGTGCAGTAGCATGAAGTCACATGGGGAAGGAACTGTTGGTCTATACAGTGACATGGACCACATGTGATCCACATAAGGGTGTGCTTAAGGCCATTACAAATTCCCTCATCGAGAGGATGCTGATGATGGCTAAAAACACTCTCATGGCTTCTGGAATTATACCTCCTTCTTGTCAGCTCTCACCCTGATAGTGAGTGAAATTCACAGTCTTGGGACTGAATATGCCATGTGTGACTGGGAGGAGGCCTAATGGCTAGCAGGTATGGAGGCAAAAAGATATATATTAAAAAAAAGCATGGTCATGAGAAATCAATTCAGCATCAACATTTGCGAGCCATTTAGTTGAAAATAAAAGTGCACCTATCTGTTCTCTTTAGAGTAACAAATATGCTAAAAAACTAAAAACAAACTATGAAAAGTACAAATACATAATATTGTTGTAGCTTTAGGTTTCAGAAAGGCTATGCATTTCTAATTAAAAGAAACTTTGACTCTTTACAGCTCATGGCATAAAAATGAGATTAAAAATATTTTGTTCCTAGAATTCAAAATGCATCTGGGCCTTTAGATTTGAAACTAGGAGCAGAGTCTAATGATATTGTATACATTATTTCCCCAGTAAAATTGTCTGCAAATAATTCACATTAATAAGTCAAATTATTTTGGAGACAGAGCATTTACATAGTGGGAAGCAAAATAGTCAAAGTAGTCAGAGATAGGTACACAACCCACAAGAAAATGGTCAAACATTAAAAGCATCTATTCCATTATTATAATAGCCAAAATACTTAAATTAATCCTTTATACCAGTTTGCATAATACCATACTCTTTAGCACAGTATATAGACTCATACCTTTTTTAAATCTCCTTAATATTTCAATAGGAAATACATTAGTCATTCCTCACCATGTTGCCTCAGCAGTGCGTTTTGTTTTCTTATTGCCTTTCTTTAGCTTTTTTTGCCCTCCTACCAAGCCTTTATTGCCTCTTAGGACAAATGACATGGGACAATGGCTTCAAATAATGCATATCAACTGAAATTTGAAACTTTCTATGCCACTATTTCTTTCAAATGCTGTTTTTAAAAATGTATGAGGATACAGTTTTGAGAGTAATCTACTGGATAGATGGGGTCTATATCACATAGTCGAAGTCTTATAACCTTGAACACGTAATGTTCGAACCATTATGTTTGAAGTTACAAAACTTCGACTATGGATAAAAAAAAAAACAATGGAAAACAAAATAAACTGTTTTAAGCAGGGGGGCAAGACCCTTTGCACCCTCCTCAACTCCCACTACTTAAATATACTAACTCTGAGATGACACCCCATTGACCAAAATGGAAACCTCCACTTATGGAGATTTCCATTGTAATGCTCAAACTTTTACAAATTCGAACTTATGGTCTCGACCATATGAGGTTCGAATACGTGATAGGATCCCGGATAGATGTGCTAGCACCAGTGGCATACAGGGATAAAGGCCTGACTGCAGCCCAGATGACCCAAGTGCAATTTCTGATTCTGGCATTCGATGGTACTGATAGGAGAGGATGGGCTGCCCATCCTTGGGAGCAGAACCTGGCAGAGCTGGGAACATATCCCCTTGGAGGACAGGCAAGGAATCATATATGTGCCCTGAGGGATAACCAAGCCATTGATGAGTAATAGCTTTAATGTGAGCAGGTAGGAGGGTGCATTAATGCAGGAGGGTGCTGTGATCCTCCATGGGGATGGCAAATCACGAGTTTCCTGCTTGATGGGGTACAGTTAGGCCATCATAAAATGGCCTTATTGCCACAATGCCAATAAGAGCAAAATGCACCCTTGTGGCTGCCTGAAAGATAGCCTCACTGAACATCTCTTGCTTTGAACCAGAGTAAAAGGCATAGGGAAGGGAACAAATGGGTGTTATTTATTAGATGGAGACTTAGTGGTCCATACAAGGGACAAAAAACACATATTAAAAATCTGCTGGGTAGCCGTGAGATGATGCACCAATGGTTATCCAATCATTCATTGTCTGGATCAGAAATGTCAGCCTAGACCATTATTTTCAGAAGACATGTAACTTTTATTTGTAACAACATGGCAACTCAATGTAAAAGATGTTAACACTTAAGCATCTTACATCCAACTGACCACAACTTAGGAACTGCAGAACAATATGAACTATGTAGATTCTTAAATGGGCAATATCAGCTATGTGCATTCTTAAATGGGCAATATCATATTTTACGTTAAAAGGCAATTGTTGGTTTACATAAATAAACATAACATATGCAATCATGTAAGTATCTTCAGGCACTTAACATTAGATCCCCTTATTTAAGAGAAAAATCTGCTGTTTTTTTAATTAAAAAGTATGGTGATGCACAACTGATGTATCATACATTCAACACTCTGGTTTGATCCTGCAAAGCATATAAATGTTACATGTGAACAAATACAGCTATCAGTGAAACATTAAGAAAGACAGTTCTGTCACAACTCTGTAAACATTTTGTGATATGAATTGCTGACCCACTTTTCATCATTTGAAGACCATTCAAACTTGAACAGGGAATGATTAATAACTACAAAAGGAAAACTCTCAAGACATACTATTATGACATACATTAGATCTTTTGAACTCACTAGGCAAAGCAAAGTCAACAAGCTTAGGGACAGGAACAGTCACACTCAGTTGCATTTGTTTGGACAGCACACGGTGCACTGTGATTGGCTGAACTCAAACTTTCACATTTGTTTGGAATACTTAGCTGAGGAAGATCTATTATTGGTGCAGGAACAAATTTGCCAGACATTGATCTGGTTATTCTCAGCTCAGATTGGTTTTGCTGGTTTTCTGAAACACTGTATTCAGGTTGACACTCATCAGGAACCAGTTATATATGCCATCTGTTTGTCCAACTACTGTACGAATTTTTTACACTGTGTAGGAACATGGTTCACTGTTTTTCCGCATTGATATAACTGTTATATCCCACTTTTTTACCCTCTCTAGCCTTAAGCAATCAGCCTAGACCGGTAGGAGATGTGCATATTGATGATTATCATAAAACTTTTTGTATGAAGCTTTGGCTTTCTGGTCATTTTGTTTTACTGTTTCTTACAGAATGACACCAGTCTTCAGTTTTGACTCTGTCATTGGCATGTCTGTTAGTATTTGTCTTCCATTCATTAGCTGTGAGGAGTTGCACTGTGTGGAGTAGGTCAGTATGCCAGGAGAGCCTTCTGAGCATCTGATTATTTTTTGATAGATTGTACTGCTCTCTCAGCTTCAGCATTTGATGGCAGATATGGATGACATGATATAGTAATGGTGAAACCATAGTCAGCAACAAACTATTGAAACTCACTGAACATAAACTGTATATTATTGTCTGTAACCAGTTAAACAGATAGACCATACCTTGAGAACATCCTTTTGAATCTGGCTATTATTTATTGGCTAGTAGTGGTCAGTACACAAATTATTTATACATCATAAGAGTAATAGTTAACAACAAAGTGGATTTAGCCTTCAAACCCACAAGTCAACAGCTACATTTTCCCAAGAACCTTGTTGTAACATTGCTGGTACTGACTTATGGTTCTGCGATATTTATGTACAATACAGAATCAGCTCTTTAACACTAAATTTTGACACTAACGATGTATTGATTGATGTTTAGTCTTTGCACTGACATTCTGGCTCTTTCTCTACATTTGGTGAGACCTTGATGACCTACATGTATTTGTTGTAGCACTTCTGTTCATTGTGATAGGGGTACTATGATTATTTCTTAATATAACAATAAGTCATCATCCTTTGATAGCTGTGCTCTGACTGTGAAGTAGTTAGACATGAGACATTTAGTTTATGTCCAACAATTTGGCCATCTATTTCACATGTGTTTGGTAACAGCTTGCAATACCGGATCATTTTGATAGCTTGTTTGAGACTTTCTTTTCTTTATCATCATTATGCTCTGTTCATACACTGAAATGTTACCTTCAGTATTTGCCAATGACTGTTCATGTACAAGATTTCTGGATAACATATCCGCAACAAATGGTTGTTTTACAGGCACATGAGTTGCTTTGGCATTGAACTTTCTTGGTCTGAACAATGTCCAGACAGCCAAAACACACATCTGAAGTTAGAGGCAGTGCTATAAATGATTAAAAATTCAAATACAAAGTTAAACCAAGACAAATATTGCTTTAGTAAAACAAGATGCAGGCAGGGTGCAAGCAGTATCATACTGGAGTATGTAAACATTAACTGGACAGACTGTAATCCATCCAAAGGCAATAACCCAATAAATCTCTTTATTTTCACCCAGCTAATAACATCCCTAACCAGATTAAACAAACCAGACTGCTATGGCTCCACACTGGACTGGATCCTGACCACAAACCCTGACAAAATCCTAACAGTAGGCAATCTACCTGACACCCAAAGTGACCACAGTCCAACTTATGCCATTCGCCAAGACTCAAAAAAATCCCACTACCATCCAATATAAAACAATTACGTGCTTCAAAATCTTTAACCCTATGCACTTCATAAATACACTAACCCAGTTCCTATGGTCACAACTATAAAACCTACCACTAGACACAGCAGTAGATTACTTTAACAGTACCTTTCTCTTCATCTTGAATAGTCAAGCTCCACCCAGACAAATGTGTCAGAAATATTCCTGTTCCATGTCTAACAAAAAAAAAATAATGATAATAATAAAAGAAACAATGAAAAACAGGGACAAAGCATGGAAAACCTGGCACACTAACAAATCCAGCAATAATCAGCAACCGTTTAAAGAACTTTGTAACCAAGCAAAAAGAAAAAGAAACAAACGCTGACATAAAAGATATTATCTACAACTACAAAAAATCAGTCAGCCAAATGACCCCTGTAAATATTATGGTCAGCCATAAACAGTCTCCTAAAATCAGACAAACCCACACAAATCTGGCCACATACCTATGTTTATAATGAGTCAGACTACCCATCACTAATCAATTTAATAACTACTTAACTAAATCCCTAACAAACAGCCTCCAAACAGATTTCAGCTTTCAAACACCCACACATATCACTAACCCTCCCTTCAGACTTAAACCTATTCCTACAAGTAAAATTAGAAAATTATTCTCCAAGCTCAAACCCATATCTCTAGTAGCCAACAACCTCCCAGCTCAGTTCCTGTCCCAGGTAGTCAATGCTCTCGCCTAGCCTATCTCACTATTAATTAACAAAGTTATTGGTGCCAATCTCAACGCAATGTTCCCAGAAAGTCAGTCTGAACAGAGAATAACCAAATTGTTGTCTGGAAAATATGTTGCTGTACTGATAGCAGATGTACCTCAACTGAATATTCAAGACAAGTCCGAAAGTTTCAATTTGGTAAACAGTTTATCACTATGACTAGTCAAAGTAATGAAGTGTAACTGTTCCTGATCCAGTTGACTCTATTTTGCATAGTAACTGTAAAAGTTCTAATTTATGTCATAGGAGTAAGTCTCAAGGTTTTCCTTTTGCAGGCTCCCAGCCTTGTTCCAGCTTCAGTCCAAATAGTCCTCATATTTTTAGAAGCGGAAGAGTCACTCATACTCCTGGATGTCATCATTTATGTCAGACTCAGTGGATCAGTTAAGTAAACATTAACTATGGATTTTGTAAAGTATCATTTTCATACTAAAAAAAATGTGATTTTTCTCAAAGTGTGTTTTTGTGTGTATATGTATGAATATGTGTATTTTAATAATATATATATATATATATATATATATATATATATATATATATACATATATACTGCGGTGGTGGTGCTGTGGTAGCGTTGTCATCTCACAGTAAGACGCTGTCCGGTTCGATTCTCAGCTAGAGCGTCTTCTGCGTGGAGACATGCGTGAATGGGCGTACCTTCGTTGAAGGTTGTGCATCAGGGCTGGCAACCCGGCACGTAAAAATCTATCTGCCAATCATTAGTGGACCGGAGTTCCACTGTGGCGACCCCTAACCAGGAAAAGCTGAAAGATACAACAATATATATATATATATATATATATATATATATATATATATATATGTATGTGTGTGTCTGCATGTGTGTGTGGTGTGTGTCTGTGTCTACTGAATTTATTCATAATACTAAAAACACTGATGTTCAAAACATTGACCACAAAACATCTAAAACACTAATATCAACATACTGTTATGCATGCACCGAGCAATAACCTTGGCACATGCAAAATTAAAATAAAAAAATAAAGAAAAAAAATCACTCCCTGCTAATTTATATATACTAACTTTCTGATGTCTCAATATTGAGGAAAGGGCATATTGCCCAGTCCTGAGAATTGTCTCAGTCAACCATCTGCTTAGTCAATCAAAAATAGTTAGATTAAACAGATGTCGACCAAACTAGTTTCAACATATATATATATATATATATATATATATATATATATATATATATATATATATATATATATTAAACACACACACACACCTATATAAGTGTATGTGTGTGGTGTTCACCATCAGATGATCAAAGTCATAAAAGACTGAACTCAGAACATTGAACATTTTAAAAAGTGAACTTAGGTGAAAAAAGAAGCACAGTTTCTTCTTCCATTCAAATAACCTTACCACTAACTCCAGCCATACCTTCTTGGAAAAGGACTGGGGTTTGAGGAAAAGCTTCCCTACTTCACCATACTAATACATGCTAACCCTAACTCTGTCCATGATCCTAAACCCAACCCTACTCCTTACCTTAGAAAAACTCTTTCATAACACTAGCACCACACAAAGCATCTCAGACAGAGAACACATTCAATAGCACACACATATGTGGGAACAAACACAACTATCGCCTAACTTAACCTTAACACACCAGCACAAACACTCCAATAAGCAATCCACTTACCTAACCTTTATCCTAACCCACACACACTCATACACATAAATTCACAACTTGTGATCTCCAAGCCTACACTTATCTCTCAAATCCAGTACATTTCACAAAATGGGCATTTGATCTTATGAGTAGACATGGCAAAAGTTTTACTAAATGAATCCTCCCTCATTTGCTGGTGACTCCACATACACATTCATTTAACATTTGTTTACCCGTAAAGTCCGACCTGGAACAAGCAAATTTTCAGCCGAAATCATGGGGGAAATGCTCCAGACACATGTCTTTGTAATGTAGGAGGAAACTGGAGCACCTGGAGGAAACCCACATGAACACAGGGAGGACATGCAGAATCCACACAGAAGGTACCCCACCCAAGAATTGAACAAGAGAACCTCTTGCTGTAAGGTGACAACACGAATCGCTGCACCACTGTGCCATCCACATATGTGTATATAGGGTGTGTGTGTGTGTGTGTGTGTGTGTGTGTGTGTGTGTGTGTGTGTGTGTGTGTGTGTGTGTGTGTGTGTGTGTGTGTGTGTGTGTGTGTGTGTGTGTGTGTGTGTGTGTGTGTGTGTGTGTGTGTGTGTGTCTGTCTGTGTTTGTGTGTGTGCGAGTGTTTCAGATTAGGGTTAGCATAGGGGCTAGATAAGGGTAGAGGTCTAGTGTGGTACATGTGTGGGTCAGAATATCTTGTGAAGTGGAAGAGTTAGGGAAAAGGGTATTCAGTAGTTAATGGGCATGGTTAGCATTAGGGTCAGGATTAGACTCAGCGAGTATGAATAAGATAACACTTAAGCTGTTTTCCTTTGCTTGGGTGGCTGACAGGAATGATGAATTAGTAGAGCAGGCAGTTCTTGTAAGATCCAGTGGATTGAGAAGTATGGACAGTGACTGGGAGTAGGACTTAGGTGTTGCTGCTACCTTTAAGAGGAGGAAAGACATGCCTAAGAGACATACCTCATGGATCAGAGATGCCTAGCAGTGATAGGTTAAGCATGCAGGGAGGTAAGGCCTCCCTGTAACCCATCAAACCAGCCTCTGCAAGCCATAGTGGTATCTATTCAGTGCCCTCCCTTACTCTGTCAGTGTCAGTCTGGTCAGCTGACAGACCCATAACATGCATTCTAATTCAGAAATTTCTGCATCAAAATCACAGCAAAAGGACCTTAAACTAATTTTCTCCCTCTCTTGGCTCATTCGCAATGCCTTACAACTCACTTAAATGTAGCTTTAACTTTTCTCATATTTTTGGATCACAAATGTGGGACTTAACTTTCAGTCATCATTTAAACCATAACCAGCTTAAGTATTTTCACAGCCAAGCTAAAGGTACACTTGTTCAAAATAGCAGATGCAACTTTATTACAATTGTAACATAAATCATTTATCATTGATTATCTGTTGTTATCCACTTAATGTAGTGAAAGTGTTATATGATATAAAACTAGGAATCCCATCTATCCAAAGACTGTATTTTGTTGAACCTAAATTTATTGTGTTGCCCTTGTGTACCTATCCCTATATTGCTCACTGTCATTAGTCTGCCTTACAGCTGCTTTTCCCTTGACATGTGGCATAACTGTTTAATGATTTAGCACTGTTTTCAATTACACCATACATTTTCTTTTTTTCTCAAAACAAGTTTATTGTTTTAACATATAAGAGAAATATCATAACAATTTTATACAAATAATTAAAAATAGGTATTATTATAATATTCAACAAAACAACTAAAGTATTTACAAAGACATCCACTACAATCAGATCAATTAATTAAACTAAAATACTGTGCTATTGAAATTAGAATTTTTTTAACAAATTTTGTAAATTATCCCATACAATAAAATGTGATGTTTTTCTAGTTGTTCTCATTCTAATTGTGCTTATTTCCATATGACACATTATATTCATAACATTTTTAAATTCATTGAACGAAGGAGGTGTATCTGAAATCCAATTTCTAGTTATTATTTTCCTAGCCACTGCTAGGATAGACCATAACAAGGGAAGCTTAATCTTTTAACACATTGAGGTACAGGTGTGTTGAATAATATAAGAGACTTAGAAATAATGAAATTATCTGTAAAAAGAGCCTGCAAAATTCATTAATTGACTTCCAGTATTCTTTCAACTTCATACAGTCATAAAACATATGAGCCCAGTCAGCATTAATTTCTACATTACATCTCTTACATAGATTATCTTTATTATTAATTTTATTCATCATCAAAGGTGTATAAAAGATCTATGTAAAAATTTCCATGTATAAAGTCTCCAGACAATGGAAGATGTAGTTCTATAAGCAGATTCCAATATATATTGTTTATCTTGTTGAGTTGGTGGGTCCCCATTAATAGAGGTGAAATAATTCCAGTATGAATCTACATTGTAAAAGTTTCTTGTCTGATAATTTTATGTATATATGAAAGTTTACCTTTATCAGAAACTTTATGCTGTAAATTTATTATCAAGTAATCAATCAGTTTTGGAATAGATTCTTTAACTGTTATAGACATTAGATCTATTCTATCAATGAGATGTTGTCTAAAGATCTGAACCTCTAACCAGCAAGTTTCTCTTAGATCAAATTCTTGTTTTAAGAAATCTAGATTTTTAACTTTATTATCAGATATCAGCTGATACCAGTACTTTAGATTATTATCTATAGCTAAATGAGCTCCTTCAGAAGTAGATGACATAAGCATACCCTGAGTATAAATTATAGGGAATACAATAAAATTCCATTCCCTATACTTAGGGTGCATGAATATAAAGTTACGATAACTAATAATAATATTTAATGGGTAACAGACCATATGTTTAGGTGTAATAGGTGAAGTACAAAATTCCTTTAGCAACCACAACATGGAGTTATTTATAATCATATTTTTCTGTGTTAAGGAGATTTTCATGAAGTGCATACTAATTAGCTCCCAATAATCTTTCACACCATACATTTTCTGATTTCTAGAGGTTGTTGTTCAATTAATAAAGTTCTAAACTGCACCCTACTTGCTTTGTAAGGTTAACTGCAGAAATTAACACTAACCCCTTTCCTAAAGGAAAAATGATGCAGGGTATAACCCATGAAAAATTTACAAGGTAAGCATTTGCATTTTTAAATATTGTAAAAAAGTTGAGATACACACATTAACTGAATCATCAAAATGATTGCAAGAAATTAACACATTTTTTAGTACAAGTCCAGTGTCATCCTTATTATTTTAAACATATAATGCACAGAATTATATGTTAAACTAAACAAATATAGTAAAGAAAACAATTAAGGTCTACAGTTAACCTGTTAAATAAATGTAGAATTGAAAATTTCCTTCGCTGACACTAATATTGGAGGAAGCCTTAACATATTTGAATGTGATGTTTTGTTTTATTTTGTGGGTCATATGGTACTTGTCTAACTGCCACCTGGAACATTTCGCCAAAGTCTGTGCCCATCTTTCTGTGGTTAGTACCAGACATTTGCAAAAGCTACAAGGCTGTATTCTATTTTTATACAGTTTTACTGATGATGTGGCCTTACTTCTCTAAAACAGAAAAACAGGCATCTTTAAACAAGTGTAAAAGTGACGAAAAGCAAATCATATAGGAGCTGTTCTTCAGCTTTAAGTCAAATATCTGCTCAATAATGCCTTTATGAAAAAGGCTTTATGTCTAGGAACCAAAGGTCAAATACAATTGTTCAAGCCACCTGTTGTTTTTCACAGTTACAAAAGTAAAAAAAGGAAAGAAAGAAAGAAAACAGAAACTGACAATAGTCAATAGTCTTTGACTGTAATTATGCTTTTTATCAAGTGAAAATTATATACGTATGTTTCCTCTGGCTTACATAAAGAATTCAGTAATATCAGTAATACAAACACTTAAACACTCAGCAAAAAGTAAAACAGGTGTGCTGCACCTAATTAATGGAATCAGTACAACAAAACATCTGAAACAGCTAGTTGGGTTATACCAGGACCTGATCATATACACCAACATACTTATGCTTATTAAACACTTATATAAAAATCAGTTTTATGAAACAGTGATACACCCATTTGCCAAATCAGGTCATCACTACACTCACTGATATTTCAACAAACTGGAATATAACTGGCCAGTAAATTGTTCCACTGCATGGCAAATGACATAGCAATAGTGTAATACAATGTGACAAAGAGTTGAACTGCAACATTATACAGCGAGAGACTGCACAGCATCTGCAATCATGTGATGAAACTGTGCATGTCAAAGAATGTATGCAGGTAAACTCCTGCACAGAAATGCAACTCAAACAGCCATGTGAAAGTTAGCTGTAGCTTTTTAAGCTTACTAAGTAAGTTAGCAGTGAAGCATGGTCTTGCTCGTGCATGAGCCCAAACTAAGCATGTACTCACACGTGATAATGCTCATCCATGCATGTTTGAAATTGAGTGTGACATTATAGAATTGCATACATAATGGCAGTACTGCTATTCACAGAGCTCACTGACAGAAAGTGTCATTTGACTACAGACTTTGCAAACTCTGAATTTCATTTTGAATTGAAGTTTTTCATTTAAGGTTTAGTTACTTCTATTTTGTATCTTATTCTTGCATTACATTTGTTTTGGTTTAAGTTTTCTGTTCTTTTGGAGTTTTAAGAGGTCTGGCCTATGGTCAGTTACAAATGTTAGCAAAGAATTACTTTGCAAACAATGAATAACATCAGCTAATTAGTGGGATGAGCTGAGAAATACCATTCCTCATTTAACTAGAAATATTTATATTTTGCTGGAGTGTTTGTTTGGTTTACTTTCTGTACTCTCCCTGAATATTGCTGATCTCTGTCTGTTTTTCCCACCCACCCACTCAACTGTTGTTGTATTCTTAAACTTGGTGGCTTTTGAGTTGCCTGCTCCTACTGTAAATCAGATTTTGGTCATTCCTCCCAGTCCCATCTCATCAGCTCATTCTACTGAGTACATAGAGATCATTTGGGAAGGCCTACCTCCTTAGTTTCTTAACATTGCATTATCTTCTGTTTCCTCCATTCCCACTTGACTTAAAAATGCACTTTATTCAGCTGCTTTTACTGTTTTGCTGTTTCTTCATACTTTTACATTCTTTTGCTTTTTCTGCTTGTCCTTAAAAGTCTTCAATTGCATTTATTCTGCTGCATTTATTACTGCTTGTTAGTAGGCTGATTAAATCATAACTGTTATTCTAAGCCTCTTAGTTTTGGTTTAAGCACTTGGACTTCAAGCCAGTTGTTTTACATTAAGAAGGTTTGTGTTCTACACTCTCGTGGGATGAGCAGGTAGCCTCTGCCCTTCTGAGCTGGGAGTTGCTGGTTGAAGGCTTATTGTGCCTGCTTATTTGAACTGTTTTTTTTTTTTATGAAATTGTTGCACTTTGTTTGCTGTAGCATATACTAGATTCAGATCTGCTGAATCTAGTTTTGTTTGTATAACTTGACCACTAAACCAGGCCATCTTTTGTTGGAAAGAGTTTCCCTGCACCCTAGTGGCAGAAGTATGCAGTTAAAACTCATCTGATTAAAGGTTGCTGGAACAAGGCTCAGTTTTGAGCTTTTTTATTGGTTAAATTGTTTAAATAAGTTTGCTGTCACTTGCTACATAAGCATTGTGTTTGCACAGGTTTGCACTTATTTTGGCAAAGCTCCACAGAGTTTGGCAACCAGCTACTGCTCTGCTGTATTCATCTGATCAATCAAAGCCATCTGATGATCTCTGCAAAATCTCTGCAAAACTTAAATAGAATTTTTCACTATATATTGCACTTTTGAACTGCATTTTTATCATGTCACTGCTTATTTGAACTGCTTTTTTCCTGAAATTGTTGCAGTTTGTTTGCTGTAGTACATACTAGATTCAGACCTGCTCTGAATTAAATCATAACTGTTATAGTCCATGTTGGTGTGAATGACTTGAGATGTACCTCTCCAGTGGCGGATTCAGGAATTTGCAAAAGGGAGGGGGGGGCGCAGTCTGGAAAGCCGACAAGTGAGAGGGGAAAGTAGAACACTGGGAAGGGGGGATGTGAAAGGATCACCTTAAAATATTGTATCAGGATGTGTGAAAACATAACAACATACATTCAGTTGCAAACCTCATGTTATTAGCTAGACTTAAAATTACCCTTCAGGGCAGTTAGCCTAGTATTCTACTATGATCCAGTGAATCTGTTGTGGCTATATTAATGGAGGTAAATAACTTCTATTGTTAAATAAAAACAATGATAACAACACAGGAGGCTCAGATGCAAAAGTTTACTAGTGTACACCAGGAGGCAAAAAAACATACAAGTACAGAGTTTTGTCTGACATGATGCAGGAAGTACACAATTTTATATAGGTTTAACACTCAAGCTGTGCCCACCTTACTGACGTGGTTAGTCACAGGGCACCTACATCACTATGGTCTACAATATTCTATTCATAAGAAAAAGCTGATGTTATACATTTTAAAAGTTTTTCCCATGGGAATAATACAGCCTTGCAAAGCACCTGGTCAGTTATAATGTCTTTCTGTAAATGTTACTCCTTCAAGGTTTCAGGCCTGCTCGAATACAATAGTTGGTTCAGTCTTGTAATACACTTCTTTGTTCTTCTTGCAACGTTACTTCAGCAGCTGTGTCTTATCTTGGTAACATTCACAAGGCCAATTGTCCCAGAGGAAGGAAGAAGATTTTCAATGCTTTATACATTTAATTTCCTGACCCAGCAGATAATCATTAGTGAAAAACATAAGCTTGCTCAGCTGGCTACTGCCAGGGTCAGAGTTCAAATACACTGCAGCTCCAAAGCTTCAAGCAATTACATGTAAAATCATTCTTATTGCCATATTGCTAATAGAATAAAATGCATTATATACTTTTTGCTTTTTAACTAACACTTTATATGTGTTCAATTACATATTTTTCTAACATTTTCCTCCTTTTTAATACTTTTTATTCTATTCTGAAATATAAACACTGTTATATCGTCCCCTAGCCTTCTCCCTTAAGGACTTTCAACTAGGCAAGTCATTTAGTTTATACTTTGGAAAGAGTTTCGTCTGGAATTAATAGTTCCAATTCAATGTCTTGGTACAAAGTTTCAGTTACAGATATATCAATAAAATCTTTGATCAATCTTTTCATGCAGGGGATCCCACAACAGACACATGCTCCCAATAGGAGCAGACCAACACAAATAGCAATCAAGATGTTCATTAGGATGGAACCCCACCCACCAAACAGACCCTGGAAAAAGTTCGTCAGTGGGTTTGGGCCTGGTTCAGTCATGGCCGATACCTGCTGTATTACCTCTAGGTGGTCATTAATCTCATGTCGATTGTCTGGTATGAACGCACAGTATTCTTCTTTGATAAGCGAGCACGTACCACCTCTCGCCGCTAGGGTGAAGTCAAGAGCCATTTGGTTTTGTAGCACAACAGTTCTCATCGCATTCAGTTCATCAGTCACTAGTTCGAGAGCAGAAAAAGTTGCGTTACTCATTACTTCGAGAAGTTTCAACAGCTTTCTCAACTCCCAGATCGATTTGACTGCTCCATATGCTGGAAGTATTCCAGCTCAGGATATAACACTGTCACTCAAGTCCATATGAGTCAATTTTTCTTTATCTTTTATGGAATGATGGTCCTTCCAACCAGCTTCGATTTTTCCCACTGGGTTCACAGGTTTTCCGATTGGACCTTCAGGTTTCCGGGCTACATCTCTCACATTTCGTATCTTTCCTAGAGGTAATTCTGCAGTATGCCTTATGGCCGGAACCAGATAACCCAAAAAACAACTGCCGGACCAATTCTCAGGTAGCCATTTGTATGCCTTTTTCCCACAAACAAAATAACAGTTTTCTACCTTAGTACTGATGCGGGTTAATTCTGAATGAAACATTTTCTTGTCTATAACAGACAATTGTTTATGTAAAACAGGATTTCTCTGCACATCACTTAATGTTGTTTTCATTAAACTCAAATATGAATCATAATTTGTGTTACAAACAGTGCCTTTATCTTTAGCTTTAATATAGCATTTGTAAGATATGGTTATATTACAGTTACTCCAACCCACTTGAAGTGTGTTATTTTTGTAAAAACATACAATTCCCTTTTGTGTAATAGGCAAATACAATGCAATTTTGTCCTGTGATCTTACAGATCCTGTATCAAAAAGTAAATTCTCCCAAGTCTCATTTATCCCCAAGGGGACAGCGGACATCAACAGTCCTCCATATGCTGTTGGTATAGCAGTACAAACCCAGCAATTTGAAATGTTCATAGTCTCTACATATACACGCTTCATAGCTAGGTATGTGTTAAAATTTGGATGCCAGTCTATAGACAGTTCATCACGTCTCTCCACTTTCACTTGTGTGGTTACATGTAGGAAAAACCACAACAATAGGAAGGTCATCACAATCATAGTCAATAAGTGCATAGTCAGCAAGATGATTAAACAACATCTTTGGGGTTGATCTGTGTTTTTACTCGTTTTGCTCTTGGCCATCCTGGCTTTGTTGTGTATCAGTCACAAAATGTTTATCAAGTTGAAAATTCTTTACCGGTTTACAGTGTGTCAGATGGACCCAGGACGACCTCTCAGCAACTTTGACTGCAGTAGGCGTCACCAACAGTACCTGGTACGGTCCTTCCCACTTTGGACTCGCCCAATTCTTTCTCTTCGTAACCTTCAACCACACCCAGGACCCCGGAGTCAGCACTGCTTCCAATGGTCTGGTCTGTCTTTTATCTGAAAAAGAGTTCAACTGCAAAACAGTTTTATTTGTTAACAGTTTCCTCATATAGCTAGCTAATGAGCTGTCAGCCTCTAGTTCTGCAAGCATGAGAGCTTTCCACTGTGGCACATAATATGCCCTTCCAAATATCACTTCAAAGGGGGTCAAACCCTTTACATTTGGAACTGTTCTCATGCTCAGCACTGCCAAAGGCAAACAGCAAATCCAATTCTTCTGTGTTCCGTTTACTAACTTCCTCAACTTGCTTTTTAAAATTCCATTGTACCTTTCCACCAGTCCTGCAGACTGTGGGTGGTAAGCACAATGTTTCTTCAAGGAGATCCCAAAGAATCTCCCAAGTTGGTGAATCGTCTGATTAACAAATTGTGTCCCATTGTCACTATAGATTCTTTCCGGTATGCCAAATCTAGGAATTATTTCTTTTATTAGGGCCTTTGCCACTGTTGCTGCATCCAAATTTTTAGTTGGAAAAGCTTCTACCCATTTGGAAAACATGTCTATAATTACTAAACAGTAATTTTTCCCTTCCCATTTATTCAGTTCTATGAAATCCATACAAATAGTGTGGAATGGATATGGTGGTATAGGAAAACTCCCTTGCTTGGGTTTGAATGCCCCTTGTGCATGATGTTTGTTACAAATATGACATGCTGCACAAAATTTTTGTGTATAGTTTGTGAATCCATATGTTTGGAATATTCAATTTACTAACTGTACCATCCCCCCTGTTGAGACATGGCACTGCCCATGGCTCAACAAAGCTGCATATCTAAATAAATTAGACGGCAATATTGTTTTTTTTCTCTTTGAAGATATACAGTCCATTTTCGAGGATTGCACCTCGTTTCTCCCATTTTTGTTTCTCTGCTTTTGTAGTTAATGTCTGCATTGTTTTTAACATTTCTAGATCTAAAATCTCAGAGGGCTGTAATTCCTCGGTTAAAAGTAAAGTTTCTGAGTCTGAGGCTGCTTGCTTTGCAGCTGCATCAGTTCTTGCATTTCCTTTTGAAATTGCATCCTGTTGTTTTGTATGAGCTAAACATTTACAAATAGCTACTTTAGTAGGTAACTGAATGGAATCTAACAAGTTCAAAATAAGTTGCGCATGATTAATCGGTTTACCATTAGATGTTATCATTCCCCTATTTTTCCATTGTTGTACAAAAACATGCACTGTAGAGAAAGCATACTGACTATCAGTATATATGTTCACACATTTATCTTTCGCTAGAGTGCAAGCCTGTGTTAAGGCTATCAGTTCTGCTGCTTGAGCAGACAGGTTATGCTGTAAGGGTTGGGCTTCTAAGATCTCTGTATCTGTGACTACTGCATATCCTACTAGATTTTTCCCTGTAGGACCCTTTCTGCATGAACCATCCACATAAAATGTCACCTCGGCATCATCCAAGGGCATATCAGTAAGGTCTTGTCTGGGCAAAGTTATTTGCTCAATTTCCTGCAGGCAGCTGTGCGGTGTGCCGTCCACAGGAGTCGGAAGTAACGTTGATGGATTTAATGTTGTACAACGTTCAATTACCATATGAGGTTGGCTCAGCAGTATGGTCATACATGAAAGATGTCTAGCAGGAGATAGATATGCTATTTTTTCTTGCAGTAAAATTATCGCGACTGCATGAGGAACTCTCAATGTGAGAGGGTGGAATAATACCACTGAGGCCGAAGCCTGTACTGCCATTGCAGCTGCGACTACTGCTTGCACACAGTGAGGCAATGATCGTGCCACTGGGTCTAACTGTGATGAATAGTAAGCTATGGGGCGTTGCTTATCCCCATGCTGTTGCGTCAGAACTGACGTCATGTATCCCTGTTTACAATCTACGGTCTGAAAAAATCTTTTGTGGTAATTTGGAAGTCCTAAAACCAATGATGAAGCTATCAATTGTTTTAGTTTGCAGAAAGCTGTTTCTGCTTCGGGTGTCCATTGTAATACATCTTGTGCTGCCATTGGTGTTTTATATATTAAATCAGCCAGTGGAGCAGATTCCAAAGCATAGTTTGATATCCAGCTTTGACAAAAATTAGTCGTTCCCAAGAAGGACATCATTTCCTTCTTGGTTGCTGGTTTAGGTGCCTGCAAAATTGCTGTTTTTCTGTCTTCGTCTAATATTCTACCTTCATTGGATATCACATATCCTAGGTATATTACCTGTTTTCTCCAAAGTTGTAATTTACTTTTATTTACTTTGTGTCCCTGTGCTGCTAAAAATTTCAATAATGCTATCGTATCCTCCCTGCATTGATGCAGGGTGGGAGCTGCTAGCAAAATGTCATCTACATAAAGTAGAATCTGACTACCTCCTGGTGGGGTAAACCCTGCCAGGTTGCTTGCCATTTCTTGTGCAAATATCGTTGGACTTTCACAATATCCCTGTGGTAGCCGAGTATAGGTATATCTTTTACCTTGAAATGTGAATGCAAACCAATACTGGCTATCAGGATGTATAGGTATTGAAAAGAAAGCATTGCTTATATCTACCACAGTGAAATATTTTTGTTGTGGCTTCAAATCATTCAACAAGATGTGTGGGTCTGGCACAGTAGGTGCTCTAGGTATTATTGCATTGTTTACAGCTTGTAAATCCTGTACCATCCGCCATTCCCCGTTTGCTTTTTTAACAGGAAATAGAGGGGTATTACATGGTGAATCAAGAGATTCTACCAGTACTCCTTCCTTGAGTAATGCTGCTATTATAGGCTTGATTCCTTGCTCTGCATCTTTCCTCAAGGGGTATTGTCTTTTCTGTGGTCTAAATGCTGATTTTGGTGTAATAGTTACTGGTCCTGCTGTTTGAATAAGTCCTACATCTGATTTGCCTGTTGACCAAAGAATGTTTGGTATGTCACACAAGGCTTTTTCTTCTTCTTCTAATAAGAATGCTAATCAGCTGTCTTCACTAGTTTGTAAGTGTACATCTGGATGTGTCTGTGTTAGCCAATTCAATTTCTGTTTTTGTATTCCCTGCTCTGATAATTCTAACTCAGTTTGTTTTTCCCATCTCGTTACTTTTTCTCCTAAGTCCGCCCATTTCATATCCTTATTCTTTGTCAAGCTGAGATGTGGTAGTCGATTAGATTTGTACAGTGTCATGAATTCCTGAGGTAATGAACAGCTTACCACACTGTTTCCCTTAGTATCCCAATACAAGGTTTGTAATACTAATCTGTTAGCAGGATTTTTGAATAATTCTGGCTCATATTCTTTGTCAGGTCCTGGCATGCTACAGTAGTATAGAGTACAATGTAACAAATGCTGTTGGTCAGTGTCAAGGGAGGGGGCCTTACTGATGGCGACATTCATCAGTTCCTCGGTTACTGCCCCTGGACCAGTCGTAACTAGGTCCTGGCTGTACCAGTAAAAAGTTTCACCCTCTGGTCGCACCACAAAAGTATCCATTTGTCTTTGTGCCTCCATACCCTGCATAGTGGGAACTACCGCTATGCCAAATATCTGCATAAGATCTCTTCCCAGTAAGTTTACTGGACATTTTGCAGAAACTACAATTTTACTTTTCTAAGTCATACCCCGAAACAGGGTCAGTTATTGCTATATCATGGGAGAGTGGCTCCCTATATAGCTGTCCATTTGCTGCTTTCACTAATATATAATCAGGTGATTCGGAATATTCTGGTAACTTTGAGGGGTGTATCAAAGTCCGTGACGCTTCTGAGTCACACAGAAATTTAACTTCCCTTCCTTCCACCAGAAGTGTAACTTCCGGTTTTGTGTCTGCCAGATAGAGCTCCAAGCTCAGTAATGCCAAATCTAAAATTTCACTTTCTTCATCCTCTACATCTGCTTGCACTTCCTCTGTTCCTTTCACTACATTTACATTTGTCCTTTGTTTGTTTGCCTTTCCTGATGATTTCTGACTTTCATCACTATCATATAGTCAGTCCTCATCACCTTTATTTTCTGTAGTCACCTGTTTATTTAGCCTGCAATCCCTTGCTAAATGTCCTTTCTTTCCGCACTTAAAGCACTCACCTTTTTTTTTTCTCTCTTCAAAATCTTCTGACCTTTTGTCAGATTGTCTATTTCCTGGGCATTTTTCTTACCCTTTTTACCTGACTGTACTACAAAGACCTCAGCTCCGTCTTCAGCTGTGAAGACTTGTGTCTTCTTTTTCTTTTTACTATTAAAGTGTCTTTCAGCATGTCTAGCATATTCAAGTAAGGCTTGTAGCCTACTTGTTCGATGATCTATCATATGCTTTGTAATAAAGCTACTGATAGGTGCAATGAAACCTTTCAAAAACATATTTTTCAGTTGCTGTTCATACGAGGTATCATGTGTCTGATTTTCAGGAATAGCCATACCACTATGGTTATTGAAACATTCCAATAATCTACCATAGTACCCATCTACAGTTTCATTCTCCTGTTGTATGCATTGATTAATGCAAGTCCAATCTGCTCTAGGTTTCCATTTTTCAGAAATTCGGTCTGTAAGACCTTTCACTCTGTTATCTAGTTCTGCGTCACTATGTGGGAGTGGTTTAAGCTCTGCATTACGAGGATTTCAGGTGCCACAAATCATGTGCCAGTCTGGACCCATAATTTGTCTAACTACCTTTTTTACTTCTTCCCCATTCAAGTGGTAACTTAGTCTCATACCTTGTAAATCTTGTAAAAACTTTGTGTAATTACCTTTTGGATGAGGGATTCCCTCTGTAGCTTTCCGAATATCTTCCGGTGTCCATGGTCTGTATACTAAAAGAGTTGGGGTCCTGCCCTTCCTGTCCTGCCTGAGGATTTGGTACCTCGATTAGTGGACAGATTTCTTCCTCACTCTCGTCTAGTGTGTTTCTCCCTACTTGATATAAGTCTGTGTCCCCAAGTGTTTTACGTGTCCGGGACCTAGTTTCAATAGGATCTCTAACAAATAGTTTTAGTGTTCTTGTGACTTCATGATAACGTAGAGGTGGACCAGCTTGTCCTCCTCCTTCATATCCTGAAAAAGGCATTGGAGGGGGTGGAGGAGGAGGGGCCATCGCTATTACTGTATTATTATCCTCTTTATCTAAAAATAACGTCTTAGTATTTTTAGTTTTTTGTTCCCTTCGGTTTACTTCCTCAATCCACCTGTGTGCCTGAGGAATTCCTAATCGCTGTTGTCTTTTTGCCTGACCTTCTGCGTCAGATTTAAGCTGTTTTAAAAGTTTAACTAATGAAATTTTATTTAATTTACCATCAAATCCATATTTATTAACCCATTTTGTATAATACCTTACATTATCAGCCCATTGAAGTTGCATATATTTTGCGTCTTCAGTTAGGGGCGGATCTCGCGATGTTTTAGTGCACTGATTTCCCATTCTAAAAGAAAATGTTACGTAACCCTTCTCACCACGTGGCATTTCAGTTCCTCACACAGTTTATCTAGAATAACTGCCTACCTTATTCTGTTTCCCTGATCCCTGACAAAATATACAGTAATTTCCTTTTGTCCCTGATCTGTATAACAAATCTTCTGACAATAGTATTTACTGCAACCTAGTCCCTGATCTAAAACAGAAAAAAGGCAAATATCTTCCTACCTGAGCTTCTTGAGTCGACCAGTTCGAGACCGCTATTCGGCCGCAGATCAGAAAGTGGCCAGCCTCTCAAAACGACAATTCAGTCGGAGGTCTTTTATGTTTCAAGAAGAACCATTTCGGTAGCTTCTCCTGTGCAGTGTTCGACCACCGGTACACTCTGATCTGTAGCTGTCTAAGGGTTTCCGGTTCAAGGAGGACCAAACTGTTAAATAAAAACAATGATAACAACACAGGAGGCTCAGATGCAAAAGTTTACTAGTGTACACCAGGAGGCAAAAAACCATACAAGTACAGAGTTTTGTCTGACATGATGCAGGAAGTACACAATTTTATATAGGTTTAACACTCAAGCTGTGCCCACCTTACTGACGTGGTTAGTCACAGGGCACCTACATCACTATGGTCTACAATATTCTATTCATAAGAAAAAGCTGATGTTATACATTTTAAAAGTTTTCCCATGGGAATAATACAGCCTTGCAAAGCACCTGGTCAGTTATAATGTCTTTCTGTAAATGTTACTCCTTCAAGGTTTCAGGCCTGCTCGAATACAATAGTTGGTTCAGTCTTGTAATACACTTCTTTGTTCTTCTTGCAACATTACTTCAGCAGCTGTGTCTTATCTTGGTAACATTCACAAGGCCAATTGTCCCAGAGGAAGGAAGAAGATTTTCAATGCTTTATACATTTAACTTCCTGACCCAGCAGATAATCATTAGTGAAAAACATAAGCTTGCTCAGCTGGCTACTGCCAGGGTCAGAGTTCAAATACACTGCAGCTCCAAAGCTTCAAGCAATTACATGTAAAATCATTATTATTGCCATATTGCTAATAGAATAAAATGCATTATATACTTTTTGCTTTTTAACTAACACTTTATATGTGTTCAATTACATATTTTTCTAACATCTATCTAGTACACAGCACCATAAAACTCAAATGTCTGATTTTCGTAGAATGTTCAGATTTTTGGCTTATATAGTTGGGTCTGTTCCTCCTAAAATTTGTGGTTTCTGGCAAATCACTGGTATGATCTGAAGACTGATGTCATAAAATAATGACTTACATTTGAGTTTCAGACTTTAAATCCCTTAGAAAATGCATGTTAAAATAAATCATTTCACTCTAACATCCTTCTAAGTTTAGAAGAGCAATATTTAAAATATGTCCCTATTTCTGAGCTTTTGTCCCCCCATTTTGTCAGGCTTTATCCAGATTTCTGGCACTAAGAGGTTGAAAGGTATACACAGCACATTTACAGACATTGTCAGTTTTTCAAGACATACCTGGACGATATGTTTGGTTGCCCATGCCAAGTCATGGTTCTTTTCTATGGTATACCTGACATATGCATTATAATAACTTTGCAGAGAGTCCCAGCGAAGGTGACATCACCCCAGCAATACCCATAGCAAATGTAAGTAATTTTAATAAATAATGACTTATGTGAAACCAGCAAAGTTAATTGAAGTAAATAATTTTATATGCACAAGTGAAGTTCAGTTAATTAAAACAACATAGCAAATAAATCCCAAAAAGCAGATAGTTAAGTTATATGCAGTGTAAAAAAAAAACAAATCTTACTGTAGCATTTCACAAAAAAAAAAACAGTAACACAAAATCTACTTTGTCGGACCAGCTTAATATGCAAAGCCATGGAAAGACTTATAAGGACACATGAAACTTCCAAACAGTAATCCAACAATCTTTCATTTTCTTGAAGCAGAGTACAGTAATTATGCTTACACTGCCTAGTGTAAGTAATGGTATGTGCCCTACTATAGACATTGCAGAATATTTAATCACAGTGGCAACTTTGCATATCACTTTAAAAAGACACATTTTGTTTGGAGCAGTTAAGGTATATCCATTTTATCTTTCCATAAGCATTTCCATGCATCAACTTATTTAAAACAATCTATAAAACGTTGATAATGTTGCTGTAGTTACCCAAGTTATTTCCCAAAATGTATGTAAGATGTGAATACGATTTAGTCCATAAACTTGCTAGGTGGATGCAGTTAACTAGAATGGATAAGTATAAGATTAATGAGAAATTATAGGAAAATAAATCACAATGAGGAGGAGAGATTAGTTTTTCTTTTTTCAGGTTGACCGGATGTCATTATTACACGGTTTAGGTTATCCGGATACATTTTTGAGAAGAAATATTACAATACGTCACACATACCTTTCACACTTTAGATAGTGGCACGAGAGAATGTTGTAGGCTGTCAGAGAAACCAGATTTTCAATTTTTTGTTGGTAATCGTTGTCATAATAATGATGTAATTTATCTGCAAATTTTGGGGATAGGCCATTGAGAAAGTACAGTTGTATACACTTACCATAAATGTAGATGTCCAAGTGTATTCACTGTTGCAGCCCTAACAAATGAGTTATCCAGCTCCCAGTAGCCCTCAGTCGGCCAGAATACCAAAGGTAAGTAAAAATGACGTAGGTTGCCGTTGGTGGTCAAGGACGTCAGGGCGTCCGATACATAAGGAGGCAGTCGACGTCACTTCCTCAGTCTTTCTTGCCATAACAATCAGGAGCCCCCAGAAAGTAAGGCTTAAATCAAAAACCAATTTGACAAATAACAAATTAAGCCTGTACCTTAAGAAAAAAGAATAGGAGAGGACCACAAAAAGGGGGAAAGAGGGAGGGAAACCAGGACTGCAACAGTGAATACACTCGAACATCTACATTTATGGTGAGTGTACACAACTGTACTATGCTCATCGTGTTGCATTGTTGCAGTCCTAACAAATGGGTTGATTACCAAAGCCCAGAGAGAAAAAAGGTGGGAGGAACGAACAGCATCAAGGGTTGGAGATAATGCCCTGCAACACCGCAGTGGCAAACCCTGCCCTGGCTCTGGAAAACAGAGGCAAATTATAATGCTTTGTGAAAGCATGAACAGAAGACCATGTGCCAGCCTCCAAAATGTCTTTACTAGGGACACCCCTTAGAAAGGCTGCCAAAGTGGAAGCCATCCTAGTAAAGTGGGTCCTAACCCCTTGAGGCGGAGCTTTGTCATGAAAAGAATAACAAAAAGTACTGCAGTGTGCAATCCATTTAGAAATGGTCTGCTTAGAAATCACCTTGCCCTGGGCTCCAGGGGCAAAACTGACCAATAACTGTGCTGATTTCCGAAGGTCCTTAGTCCTGTCCAGGTAAAATCTGAGCTGTCTGTGCACATCAAGAGAATGTAGGATCTTTTCACCTCTATTGAGAGGATTAGGAAAGAAAGTAGGAAGGTGTATGAACTGTTTAAGAGTCAAGCTGGAAACCACCTTAGGCATAAAGGAGGGATTAGTCCTCAGAGAGACTCTATCTGCATGGAAAATAAGAAAAGGCTCCATGGCCATCAAAGTTTGCAGCTCCGAAACCCTCCTTGCTGAAGTTATAGCCACGTGGAAGGTGGTCTTCCAAGAGAGAAACTTTAAATCTGTAGAGGCACCTGGCTCAAAAGGAGGAATATTGAGCTTCTCCAGAACAAAATTAAGGTCTCAGGCTGGAGTAGGTGCTCTTCTGTGAGGTTTTAGATTGCAAGCACCTCTGAGAAACATTTTCATCAGGGGATGAGAGAAAATGGGCTGTTCAACAGAACAATGAGCAGAGATGGCTGAAGCATGGATCTTGATAGAGGAAAAAGAAAGATCACCCTGAAGAAAACCAGCCAGGTATTCCAGGATCAGAGGGAGGGTAGGTTGAGAAACAGACTCCCCTCTAGCCTGCATCCATTGAGAGAACCTTTCCCATTTGCCAGCATTGTATTTCCTAGTGCTAGGCCTCCTGGCCTCCCTCAGCACGTCAACCACCTGTTGGTAAAGGGAGGAGGAAGGAGTCATACAATGAGCCTTGCTGCCAAATGGAGAGACTGAAGATGAGGCTGTAGAATGTTTCCCCTTTCCTGAACCAAAAGATCTGGCTTCAGAGAAAGATGCCAAGGAGGAAGATGGGAGAGACTGCGAAGCAGCAGATACCAATGCTGTCTGGGCCAGTCCAGAGCTATGAGACTAGTCCTTGGACATTCATCCCTGATCTTCACTAATACTCTGGGAAGAAGAGGAAGAGGAGGGAAGGTGTACACCAATAGCAACGTCCAAGGGAAGGACAGAGCATCCATTTTCCAGGCTCTGCTGTGCTGCTGTCTGGTGTAAAAGAGAGTTAGCAGATGGTTGTCTGGGGAGGAGAAAAGATCCACCTGAGGAGTGCCCCAACATTAAATGATGCTGTAAAAGACTGCTCTGTTCAGCTGCCACTCGTGAGGATCCAGGGTTTGCCTGCTCAACTGGTCTGCCAAAACATTGAGCCTTCCTGGAAGAAACTGAGCTAGAAGATGCAGATCCAGGGATGCTGCCATGGACCAAAGATTCATGCTTTGCCTGCACAGGGGGTAAGAGTGAGTCCCTCCCTGCTTGTTGATGTACCACATGACAGTAGTGTTGTCTGTCCTGACAAGCAGGGTCCCTGGAGAAAGAAGGTGCTTGAAAGCCAGTAAGGCCTGCTGAACTGCAATCAACTCTTTTAGATTTATGTGCAGACACATCTGCTGTGTGTTCCAAACTCCCTGTATGCATCTGACATCCAGGTGTGCTCCCCAGGCATAGTCCGATGTGTCTGTAGTCAGAACTTGAGTGGCAAGAGGTGTCCGAAAAGGCATGCCTTTGTTTTGTAGATAGGCTGTTGCCCACTATAAAAACTCTGTATGCAGAGACGGAAGCAGAGGAATCATCATATTTATTTATTTATTTATTTGCAATTTGATTACCGGGGAAGTCCACTGGGCCGAATTGACCCATTTTCAGTGGAGGCCCGGGGAGAAAAGTTCCAAGATGCATTATACAATTTAGATACAAATGATAGTTAATATTAAAGATCTTATGTAGAATAGTTACTCATAAATGCATTCAATATCATGCATAGTTAACAAATTCATTAAGCTTGAAGGTAGGGATCACACAGTTTGAGGAAAACAGATATTGGTTAGGTGTGGAAACAGTTTACATACAAACCTTTTAAGAAAATGTAAATATGCTTTACATACACACATCAACAGTAGAATGCTATTTACAATATTTACAAGGTTGGGCTGTGTGAGGGTAGCTGTAGGAGGTGAGAGCTTAGAGAGAAGCTATAGAAATTGTTGAGAACTTAGATAGGCTCATAGGAAGATAACTATGAGAGTTGTAGAGCTTGGGAACCAGAACGAGAACCCCCCTTGGATTAGATTGGGTGAAGGCAGATACATTTCCATTTAGTGGACAGGTGTTTGAATAGTTGGGTTTTGAAGTTTTCTGAGTTTGGTATGGTTCTCAGTGTGGAGGGAAAGGAATTCCATTTTTTGCCTAATGAGAAAGATAGCAGAAGTTGGCCAGTAGGACGTTCAGCTTTATGGACAGTAATTAAGTTCTGATTTTCAGATCTGAGAGCTCTGTTGGGTGTACACGGGGGAAGGATGTTAGAGCAGGACATTTTGTTGGGTGAAATATGAGTCTATGTGCAATAGTGAGTTGGAGATAGTCTAGGTAGTTTGGGAGTTCAAGCCAATTCAGGGATTGCAGGGTTAGGCAGTGATGGGTGGTATTTTTAGATTTAGAGGCAGATTTAGAGATTTTGTTGTAGTAGTTTTCTAGTTTAGAGGTGATAGAGGAGGACAGGTTGGTTGGGAGAGGGGCTCCGTATAATAAGGAAGGAAGAAGATAAGCCGAGGCCAGAGTTTGCCTGGTAGAGTAGGAGAGAAAGCGATTATTCCTATACAGCATACCTAGCTTTTGGTGGGTTTTCTTAATATTTTGTTGAATATGAATATCAAACTTGAGGTGTTCATCTACAGTAATGCCAAGTAACTTGGAAGAGGGGACTACTTCTATAGGTGAGTTGGTTTGACTGTAGACTTTGAAGTTGTTTTTATCATAGGAGAGGGTCTTTGTGGGAGGGAATAGTAGAATCTTTGATTTATTTGCATTGAGCGAGAGGTGGTTTTGACACATCCAGTTTTCAGTTGTTGAGAAGGCAGTTTGGGTTTTAGTCAGCAATTCAGAGAGGTTTGAGGCAGAGCAGACTAAAGTTGAATTGTCTGCGTATTGAATGATTTTAGCATCAGGAATAGCAGTGTGAAAGTTATTGATGAAGATGTTGAAAAGCATTGGCCCAAGGATGGATCCCTGTGGTACGCCAGTTGGGGTAGGTAGGAAGGAAGAGATGGAGTCCTTCCATTTGACTGCCTGTGATCTGTCTGACAGATAGCTGGAGAACAAGGATAAAGCATTATGTGAGAGATTAAGGTTTGAGAGATGACAGAGAAGGTGCTTATGGGAAACAGTATCAAAGGCTTTAGACAGATCGAAACAATAGAAACTAAGTGACCTGAATCTCGGGCTTGATTGACAGTTTCTATGAAAGAGAGTAGAGCAGTTCTTGTGCTATGAACTGGAAAGAAGCCATGCTGAGTAGGACTGAGAAGATTGTTTTGGGTCAGGAAAGGCATAAGTTGGAGGTGGATGCATTTTTCTAGGATTTTTGAGATTGGTGAGAGCAAGCAATAGGGCGAAAGTTTGAGATGCTGGTATTTTTGCCTCCTTTATGAAGAAAAAGAATATAAACTGAGTGCCAGTGTTTGGAGATGTATGATTCTTTTATGGATCGGTTGATAATGATGCTGATTGGGAGTGCAATGCCATCAGCAGCACATTTTAGGAAGGAAGAGGGAATATTGTCGGGAGTGTTAGAGCAAGAGTTTGGACAAAAGTTTTTTTATAAAGTTAGTGGAGATGGGTTTGAGTTCAAACAGATGAAGTGAGTTAGAAGGGGGAGAGCGTAGAGCAGTTGGGTTATTATTGGGAAATGTCTTGGTGAGGGTAGTAATAGTGTCTATGAAAAATGAGTTAAATTCAGAGCCTAGTTCGAGATCAGATTTACTTGGGTCAGGACAGGGATTATTCTTGGAGCCTGGATTGAGGAGTGAGTTTACTGAGTTCCAGAATTTGGGGGGGGGTTATTGTTATTGGACTGAAGTTTGATACAGTAGGATTTTTTGTCTTTGGTGATTAGTCATTTTGCATGGAAGCAGAGCTGTTTATATTAGAGCAAGATATTGTCCAGTTTATTGTTTTGATAAAGCTTCCATAGTTTGTCTCTGTGGTGCATAATCTGTTTTGTCTCTTTGGATAGCCAAGGAGCAGTTTTAGTTTTTATCCTTTTGTTTCTTAGTGGGGCTAGTGATTTTAAAGTATCAAGGAAGACAGAGTTGAAGTATTCTATAGCCTTGTCAAGAGGAAGGATGTTTAGAATTTGCCAGTTCATTTGTTTGACAGTATTTGAGAAAGTAGTTGGGTTGAAGCTACTGAGGTTATGAGTTTGAATGTACTGATGCTGGTGTGGGGAGGAACTAGTTGAGAGATGCATGAAGGCTGGGAGGTGGACACTAAAGGTATCAGGAATTGTGCCAGAACTGGTTATTTTATTTGGATCTGAGACTAGGATCCAATCTATAGTGGATCCGGGAGGGTTAATTTTGTTAGGTCGAGTGATGGAGAGGATTATTTGAGTGAAGTTATAGAGGTTAATGGGTAGGGAGGGAGAGGGGCAATTGATTTTACTCGAGTCAACATTCACATCACCAAGGATATAAGTTTCATAGTTAATTTCAGTAGAGGCCCATAGGAGAATATTTTCGAGTGTAGAGATATTGTTACCAGGTGAGATATATAGGGCAATGATGCAGATATTTTTATGTTTATTTAGTTTTAGAATTCCAGCAGTTAGTTCAGTGTTCTGGAATTGAGGAATTGGAATTTGGAGGGGAATTAAGGTAAGAAGGTTGGAGTAGACCAGGGCAGTGCCTCCACCTTTTTTATTTAGTCGGTCATTTCTGAGACAATGAAATCCTGGGGGTAGAATCTCAGAGTCGGAGATAAAGGGCTTGAGCCAGGTTTCAGAGATGGCTAAGATATCTGGCTGGTTATGGCTTAACAAAGCTTGAAATTGGTGTACTTTGTTGTTTAGACTTTGTGCGTTAATTGTAAAAATCTTTAGCGTGTTGAGATAGGAGGAAGATGGTGAGGGATGAGTGTTGTTAATAAAGGATGTAGGACCAGGGTTGGGATGGATATCACCAGCCTGGACTAGGTTGTTGAAGGAGATATCCTTTAGCCATACTTGTCTGCCAGGCATGAATTTTGGTAGATTATAGATTGGAACAGGTGACAGTATCTTGACTTTAGAGAAGAAGAGTTTAGGGTGGAATAGGTGTAAAGGGTTGGGCTGAATGAGAGAAGAGGAGATAGAGTGGAAATGGGAGTAAGAGTGAGGGGGAAGGTGGGTTTGTATGGTAGTTGTCTTTGTAGGTGGTATTGGACAAGCATATGTGGAATATGAGGTAGCATAGTATAAGTAGGAACAGAAAGAGGAGGCTGGGAGACTGGAGGGTGTGATAACTTGAGGAGAGCATGTTGGAGCAATGAGAGAGTGGTATGAGTGGTTAGGAAAATAGAGAAGGCTATAAAACAGAAAGGGTTTAAAAAGTGATGGAGGTATTCTAGAGATCTAAGGAAAGAGGAGAGGACTATAATTAGTCCAGGTCCTCTGTTTTTTTTCACCAAATGTTCTTGAGGTTCCATTGCAATTTCCTCATATGCAGTCTTGCGTATGGAATCATGAGAATACAAGATGCCATGAATCCCAGAGCTTGCAGGTACTTCCTTGCAGGGAGCTAGAACAGGCTTGCCAAGTCCTTGAAGTAAACTAAAAGAGTTGTCTGCTTCTCCTGGGTGAGATATATCATCTGGGCGGCTGTGTTCAGACTCACTCCCAGGAATGTTATCTCCTTGAATGGTACCATTTTCGATTTTTCCACATTGAGAGTGTAATCCAGGGAAGAGAGAAGACTCTTTATGAATTCCAGATCCTTTAATAGCTGTTCTTGAGAACTTGCTTGAATCAAACAGTCATCCAAGTATGGGTAAATCTGAATTTTCTTCTGCCTGCAAAAACCAATGACTGGGGCCAGGCACTTTGTGAAGACTCTGGGAGCAGTAGATAAGCCAAAGGGCAGCACAGAGAATTGGTAATGTTGCTCGCCCACTCTGAAACGAAGGTACTGCCTGCAACTTTCCCTGACAGGAATGTGCAGATAAGCCTCTTTGAGATCCAATGTTACCAGCCAGGAATCCTTTTCTAGAAGTGGTAGCAACTGATGTAGAGTGAGCATTTTGAAGTTTGGAATTACTAGAAAAGAGTTCAGAATGGAAAGATCCAGGATAGGACGCCAGGTGCCTTCTTCTTTTTTTGGAACTAGGAAAAGCCTGGAATAAAAGCTCTGGCCTATCTGCTGAGCAGGGATTGATTCTATTGCTCCTAGATGAGGCAGAGACAAAATTTGTTTTTCTACTTCTGCCCTTTGGTTTGGAGGAATGTCCAGGAATCCCTTGGGAGCTGGAAAGTTGTGGAAAGAAAACTTGTGCCCTAAGGATACCGTTCTGAGCACCCATTTGTTGTCTGTGATAGTGGCCCAGACATCTGCAAAAAGGGCCAACCTTCCCCTTAAAGGACTCTCCCAGCAAGCAAGAACAGGCAGAAGTTGTAAAAAGTCATTGAGAGTGTTTTGATTGAGATGCAGGCTTGGAGCTTCCCCCTTTAGAAGTGGAAGCCTGCCAATGCTTAGACCTTTGAGAGGTAGCCCCCTGCCCCCTAGAAGATTTGTAACCTCTAGTCCTGGAACGGTTCTGTCTGCTGGTATCAGGAAAGGTCCAACTCTTGGAAGGGTAATTCCTGCTAAAGCAAGGGGGTGGAACTTGCAGAAAATCCTTAACAGTTTGCATGGACTTGGCCTTATCCTCCATCTTCTTCGGTACCTCCTCTGCTTTGCTGCCAAAAAGACTGTCTTTATGCAAAGGTACATCCAAAAGCTTAGCCTTGACAGGTTCTGGAAGAGGCTGTCCTCTGAGCCAAGTGTGCCTTCTAATAGCAGATCCAGTAGCTGTAGTCCTGCTGGAGGCCTTAAGGATGTCAAAACCACAATGCAAAGAATGCTTATTGATCAGACTGGCAGAATTCAGTAAATCCTGCATGTCCTTACTCTCTACCAAAAGAGGTACACTTGCTATCCTAGACTTAATAGCCTCCAAGGTGTGCTGCTGGTACTTCAGCATATGAAAAAGACAATTTGTAGTCCTAATAGCTAGGGTGGCAGAGGTATAAACCTTCTTGCCCCACCTGTCTAGGTTCCTGGACTCCCTGTCAGAGGGAACAGGATTCCTGGTAACAGTGGCCTTAACTCCTTTGGAGTCCTGAGAAATAACCTCTGGATCAGCCAACGAGTTCCTGAAAAGAAACAGATGAGAATCAGGGACTCTGTAGTACCTGTCAGGTTTCCAGGAAGCAGGAGGAACCGAATTTGGAGACAAGGAATTTTCAGAAAAACATCAACAACTTCCAACATGGGGAAAAGCAAGAGGCCTATGCTGAGGTAAATCCAGAAACTCCCTAATCCATTTCTTGGATTGGGGATAAGCCTGACTTTCCCATTTAAAATGTTCTCTGAGGGTATTTAAAGTATCACCAAAAGAGAAATCCTCTGCAGGAGAGGCCAAAGGGATGGACTCCTCTGCATCTGAATCCTCAAAAGGAGAAAAAGCCTGAGAAAATTCCTCTTCATCAGCAGAAATACTGGAAGAATCAGAACCTGAGCAAGGCAAAGCCTCAGGGGAAACATCTCAACTCCTTTTAGAAGGTGGAGGCTGAGAACCCCTAAAGAGTCAACAAATCATTAGTCATTTTAACCATTTAGGATTGAGGGGAACGAGAAGAAGCTGGAGTCTGCCTTTTCACAGGCTTACAAATGGAGGATTTACCTGCAAGCCTGAAGGATTCGGGAGGCCTGGCAACCACTGAAGTTATAGCAGAAGTAGAAGGAAGAAGTTTGCTGTCAGAATGCAGAACGGAGACCTAGGACACCGTAGTCAGCTTAGCTGCTCCAGCTCCAGCAGAAGAGGTGACCAGCGACGGGTCGGAAGGCAAAACGGAGGCTGAAGGCCTAAGGGACTCAGACTCAAACAAGTCCTGTGGTTGTACATCAGTGGACTGCAGGGACTGAAAATATGTCTCACTGGCTACCGCCTGGCCAATGACCAACTTAACCTCATCTGAGGACTTAGCTTTCTGAGGCCTGTCACGGTCCTTATCCTTACATTTCTTCGGAACATCCAAAGCCTGAAGACCAGCGGATGCCATACCAATGAACTTAGGCCAAACTCCAAAATGCCTAGCCAAAATCTTAGCCCGATGACGGATAGTATGCGGATTAAAGGAGGCACAGAGATCACACTTGGGAACATCGTGGTCAAGGCCTAAACAAATAATGTAATAGGAATGAAAATCTCTATGAGGAATCTGCTTTCCACAGGTAAGGCAATTATTAACTTTTTCTGACATTCATTAAGGCAAGAAAAGAGGATCCCCAATTAGCTGTAGTAGACTTCAACTCTTGTAGTCAGAAACCAACAAAAGTAAACTGCCGACTGGCACTTGTGCATGAAAAGCTTCTGCTTCGAGCTCCATGGCAAGGAAGACTGAGGAAGTGACGTCAGCTGCCTTTTTTTGTATCGGACGGCCTGATGTCCTTGACAACAGATGGCAACCAACATAATTTTTACTTACCTTTGGTATTCTGGTTGACTGAGGGCTACCGGGAGCAGGATGACCCATTTGTTAGGACTGCAACAGTGAAACACGATGAACATCAACATTCACAAAGTTATCTCAGACACACAGTTCTGTTCAGCAGCACAGGGATTCTACACTATTCAATAATGAAAGACAAACATGCAAGGGAAAACTAATGTATCACAGAATAACCTCTGTTACGTTTCAAAGCAGCTTGTTTTGAATCGAGCATCTCGGTTGTGTTTTTTTTGACTAGCCATTCAGCATACAATTAACAAAAGTGTACAGAAGTGCAGTAGTGTCGGTGGTGCCCTGATGGTAGTGAGGCAATGCACATAAAGTAAACAGCGGTGTGAACAGAGATTTGTGAAGTAAAATCGGTACTACCTGGTAAAAACGGAGCAGTTACGAAGTTCGATACTGCGGAATTGCAAGGTATTGAACTGGGTAGGTCCTGTCCCCTATGGTGATGTCATCTTGGAGGTGGGCTGATTGCTACCATTGATGGAGATGGTAGGATAGTGGAGGTTATGCAAATTTGTCACTCTGGTGTAAATGCCGTTTTTTTTTTTTTTGTTTGTTTTTTAATGCCAGGTTATGGCATGAGTTTAAAAAGGGGGAGGCGCGCGCGCCCCTGCGCCAAAGCCTAAATCAGCCACTGCTCTCTGGACTATAAGAAAAGAGACATGATTGAGCTCACTGAATATGTGTCCCAGGCAGGTATGTCCCCAGCCTTAAGCAGCATCATACCATCACCCAGAATGATGCCTCAGTGAAAACAGAAAATGAATGACTTTAACAACTGGCTTAGTTTCTGTTGTCATTCCAAGGGGATCCAGTACCTGATAGGCTGGAAGGACATAATTGACAAACCACGATGCTTTGCCAGAGATGGCCTTCATCTGTCTACCCTGGGTTTCAGGCTTCTGTCAAAGGCTCTTGCCTCCCACATAGCGCCTTTTTAGGCAAAGTCATGAGGACAAAATTACCAATGTGAAAAATGCTTGAAAACAAAATTTAAAGGTCATGCTGCTAAATGCTACTCTTAACATAAAAATGCACTCATTGCAAGCATTCCTCACTCTCGAAGATGCTGACATTTGTGCAGTCACTGAAACCTGGTTCAAAACTGCAGACAGCACCCCAGCCTTACCAGGTTACTTGTCCTACCATACTTTCAGACCCCAAACAGAGGGCTACAAAGCCAAAGGAGGTGGAGTTTCAATATTTATCAAAGACATACACACCTCCAGACTGGTCAAACAGTATGGTGCACAGGAGACACTCCAGTTGCAGTTAACTATTGACAAAACACCTATTCAAATCATAGCTAGCTACAGACCCCCAACCATGACTCAGGAAGCCCACTCCACCTATCTGGACTTACCTGAATCCATCAAGATTCAACCCTGTACCCTGATCCTGGGTGATGTTAACTACCCAACCATAGAGTGGAAGACCTATTCTAGCACAAAAATGAATTCCCAGAGATTCCTTGACTTCATCAGTGCCAATGCATTGGATCAGCTGGTCGACATCCCTACAACAGGTGAAAATATCCTGGACCTGGTACTAACCAACATGAGTAGCCACTGCAGCACCCCTACAGTAGCATCCTCCTTGGTAAGATCCAACCATAATGCAATCATTTTCGAAGTCACCGTCTCCCCTGACCCCCCCCCCTTGCCAGGGTAGAACAAAAAAACTTTTCCAAATCTGACTAGAACCTAGAAGCAGCTTCACATCCACCATACCTTCAGCCGAATCGAGCACTAATGTCCAAGCCTACACCAAAAAACTATATGAGCACCTATATAGCTGCATGGACTCAGCAATACCCAACAAGACCAAATCATTTTCCTCAAGGAAGAGTAAACCTGTCTGGTGGATAGCAGCAATAAACAGACTCTATAATAAAAGTAAAAAATTGCTGTCCAGGACCAAGAAGGAGCAGGTTCCAAGTTGGAAGAAATCTCTCCTTTGTCTGAACAAACAAATAAGGTCACTGGTGAAATCCTCTAAGGCTAACTTTGAGTCCAAATTGGCCACATCCACGAAGGAGAATCACAAAGCCTTCTTCATTTACATCCACAATCTGAAAGGTAACTCCCAAATCTGCTTTGAATTGATGGTCAAGAATACCACATACATAAACACCACATATATAGCCAACCTGCTGGTAGACAAGTTCAGTGAAAACTTCAACCCTGTCCCACCATCAGTAAACAAGGACATCCCCAGCACCTGACCCCCTCCCCTCATTACCAGGGAAGCAGGTTATTAATGCCCTCTCAAAGTAAAAAAAAAAAAAAGCTTCCATGAGACCTGACAACATCCATGGCTGTGTCCTACATGAAGTCAGGCAAGAGATCTCAGTACCACTAGGCACCCAATTTAACCAAAGTCTGTGCACTGGCTTCATCCCAGAAGAATGGAGGATGGCCACTGTCATCCCTCTGCACAAAGATGGAGCATCCACTGACCCAGGCAATTATAGGCCCATCAGTCTAACTAGCCTGATCTGCAAGGCCATGGAACACATTATCATGAACCTTATAAACAAGGACATTGGCAACCTCCAAACACTTGATCTCACACAGTTTGGTTTTGTCAAAGGGAGATCATGCCTGTTAAACTTGGTCGCCTTCTTCAAAACAGACACCAAAGCAATGGAAGAGGGCAAGACAGTTCACACTGCTTACCTTAACCGAGCCATAGCCTTTAACACTATTCTCCACTCAGGCATAATAGATAAACTCTCCTGGCTAGCCATCAACCCATTACCAGATGGGTAGCTAATGGGCTCAATGATAGAACCCACTCAGCCAAAACAGGGGAAGCCACTTCTAGTAGTAGACTCATAACAAACAGCATGCCGCAAGGATCGGTCTTGGGGCCTCTACTGTTTGGGATATACTTTTCTGATGTGCAAGCCCAAACCAGTGGTCTGTGGCTGACAAAGTTTGCAGATGATTGCAGGATGGGCATTGTCATAAATTCCCCTAATGAGCTGAACATCCTCCAACAGGACATTAACCAAACTAATGACTGGTACCAAAGCATGACCTCAAACTGAATGCCAAGAAATGCATCATTATCCCCTTTGGGGAAAATGGTGTCCCCACTAATTATCACATTAATAACAATGTACTAAGCATGCAATCAGTCATGAGGGACTTGGGCACCCAGGTTGATAGCAACCTGACTTTTGTCCACCATGTTGCTTCCATTGTATGGAGCACCTCTTAAGTATGGGTATTTCATCCAGGAACAAGGAGGTCATAACATCCTTGTACTCCTCCCTTATCAGACCCATTATTGAGTACAATGCCCCCTTTAGCATGTATCTTGCCAAGCACATACAGCAGTTGGAGAGACCACAGAGATTCCTGACCAGGAAAATCCAGGGTCTCAAACACCTATCCTATACAGATAGGCTAAAAGCCCTGTCCCCTTAGCCAGTCTGATACAGACTGCTCAAAGATTACCTGTATCTGGCATACAAGGCCATCTCAGACTCAGCCTTGATGGAGTTGCTGCATATGCATAAGTCAAACTTTACTCTCACAACCCACACGCAGGGTCTCAACCTGGTCTGTGACATTAAAAGAACTTGTTTGTGGGATAGATTTGTGTCACAATGACTCCGCCATCTGTGGAATAGACTTCCTATCCATGTCAAGCAGAGTACCTCACTAACCCTCTTTAAGAGGAACCTGGCCGACTGGATGGGAAACAGAAAATATACCCCTGGGATCCCATCTGTGCCCCTGCTGGAGAGGGAAAACAGGTGCTGACTTTATGTGAACATGGGTGAAATTCTTGACTAGGCTTATAAGGACCTCTGGGCCAATAGACTAGTATCATCCTACGAATCTATAAACTTATGAATCTAGTTCTGTTTGCATAACTTGAACACTAAACCAGGCCATCTTTTGTTAGAGAGGATTCCCCTGCACCCTAATGACAGGAGTGTGCAGTTAGAACTCATCTGATTGAATGTTCCTGGAACAGGGCTCAGTTTTGAGCTTTTTTATTGGTTACTTTGTTTAAATCAGTTTGCTTTCATTTGCTACATAAGCACTGCATTTGCGCGTGTTTGTGCTTCTTTGCCCATCGCACACTGCTGAGCAGTGGTGGGCACCATTGGCAGTTATAAACGTAAACACTTCTACCTGCAAATTTTCCCTTAGTACTCTGATGGTGCTCCAGCTGTAAGTTCTTGTGATTGTCCCTCAATGGCAGGTGATAACATTCAGTGAAGCTCCTGAGGTACCAACACAGATCCTACCCACTAGCCCTTTATATTTTTGTCCACATCTCCTGTCCTCAACTTTACCTGGTACCTCCTGTCCTCTCCCTGTTTTTCTAACCACATCAACTTACCTAGCAATATGGACAGATAATTTCCCACAGTTTCTCCAGCCAGCCTGGTTAACATTTGCATCCTGAGGCAATGTAGCAATTACCACATATACACTGACAACCCACTTCTTCTAGTCCACACAAATTCATTATCTCAGAGATGCATCTGTATAAAGAACTTAGAATCCAGGCTCCATCATTCACCAGTCAGTTCATCTGATACTAAACAGGTTGCCAGCATGCACACCTCACCTCCTGCACCTACCAAACCGACAACACATAGACCTACAAATGCAGAGGTCCTTACCAGAAGCTTACCTAAACATCAAAGACCTCCCAAACACAAACACAATTCACATAATACATCCTCTGCAGGACATAGTACACATAATATATCGCACACCAGTGTCTCACTAGTCAAACCCCTAATTCATAACACAAAGACAAACATATTAGTCATAGGCAGCTCAATTATGTGACACACCGCTGTCCCTCTCACCAGGTTGGATGAGGAAAAAGTCACGGTCATCTGTCTGTCAGGGGCCGGGATCTGCCACATCACATACGCACTCAAGTCTCTCAACAACAGCACTGTTATGACTCTGTCATAGTCCATGATGGTGTGAACGACATGAGACATACTTCACTGGACAATATGAAGAGAGACATGACTGAGCTCTCTGATTATGTGTCTCAGGTATGTCCCTTGCCTTAAGCAGCATTTTACCTTTGTCTAGGATGATACCTCAATACAAACAAAAAATGATTGACTTCAACAATTGGCTTAGTTTCTGGTGTCATTCAAAGGGGATCCAGTATCTGTCAGCCTGGGATGACATGCTCAACAGACCTTGATGCTTTGCCAGAGATGGTCTTCATCAGTCACACCTGGGATTTTGGTTACTGGCTAATGCTCTTGCCTCACCCATAGTGGCTTTTTAAGGAATGTCACAAGAACACAATTCCCGATGTAAAAATACCCTCTAAAAACAACCTCAAGGTTATGCTGCTAAATGCCAGGAGTCTAAACCAGAAACTGCACTCACTGGAAGCAGTCCTCACATTGGAAGATATTGACATTTGTGTAGTCACTGATACCTGGTTTAAGGTTGTAGAGAGCACCCCAGCTGTACCAGTTTTCATTTACTTCCACACATCCTGGATCTGTTGCTCACCAACATGGACGACCACTGTACCACCCCCAGGGTGTGGCCATCCATGGTGAGATCTGACCACAAATCAGTCTCGCTAGAAGTAACTATAACACAAGACCCCACCCCCCCTTAGCAACAGCTAAACTAAAAAACTTCTCCAAGACCAATTACATCCATCCTCTTACGTGATGGCATAAATAGCTTCATAACCCCTCCACCACTGATGGAACAGACACCTGTGCTGTTATACATCAATGCTTTATATGAGCACCTGTACAACTGTACTGACTGTGCCATACCTGATAGAAACAAAGCAAGACCTTCAAGGAAGAACAAACCTGCCTGGTGGGCAACTGCATTAATAGGCTGTACAACAGGATAAATAAATTCCTGTCTAAGAATAGGAAGGAACAATCTAAAAACTGGAAATACTCCCTCCTCAGCTTAAACAAGCAAATAAGTCTCCTAGTGAAGTCCTCCAAAGCTAGCTATGAATCCAAATTTGCTTTCCTAACTAAGGATAAACACAAGGCATTCTTTAGTTCTATCCATAACCTCAAAGGTAAAGCCCAGATTTGCACCGAACTCGTAGTTAATGGCACTGCATATTCAGAACCTGTGGATACAGCAAACCTGCTGGCTGAAAGGTTCAGTGAAAACTTCACTCCCCTGTCCCCACCACATATACCCCAAAGCATCCCTATCATCTGTTTCCAACCTAGTAGCTATGAGGAGCAGGTCTTAAATGCCCTCTCCAAGGCTAAAAACACAGCCTGTATGGGACCAGACAACATCTCAGGCTGTGTTCCACATATGTTAAAACAGGAATTAACATCACCATTGGGCACTGGTTTCATCCTAGTGGAATGGAAAACAGCTACCATCATCCCTTTGCACAAAGGGGGTGCATCCACAGACCCCGGGAACTATAGACCCATTAGTCTGACCAGCCATATCTGCAAAGCCATGGAACAAATCATCATGGACCTTATTAACAAAAATATAGGAAATCTCCAAACACTTGACCCCCTCCCCCCTGTTTGGTTTACCAAGGACAGATTATGCTTCTTAAACTTGGTGGACTTCTTCAAGACAGTCACCAAAGTGCTAGATGAGGGCAAATTTGTGCATATGGCCTATCTAGACTTAGCCAAGGCCTTTGACACGATCCCCCACTCAGTCAGGTCTATATCACTTCATTGAAGTGGCACTTCAGTGAACGGCATTTCATCGGAAATGCAGTTCATCGAATTCTGCTCTTGTGGCGGGCTGTGCCCCACCCCACCCCCTACTAATTATATATACCAACTCTAAGATCACACTACAGTGGAGAAAGGGAAAATTTCCCAGTCCTCACTGTACCATGATCTCAGTATGAACAATCCAACGCACGGCGTGTTCGATAAATGCACTGAAAATGCCATTTGCTGAATTGATTTTTCACTGAACTGATACGGACCCCCTCCATCATCATTGATAAACTCACCCAGCTGGGTATCAACCCATATATTGTCAGGTGGGCTGCAAACTGGCTCACTGATAGAATTCATATGGTCAAATTAGGGGACCCCATCTCCTCCAGCAAACCTGTAACCAGTGGTGTTCCACAGGGATTGGTTCTGGGACTCCTACTGTTCAGAATCTACTCCTCCAAAGTACAGGGACTGTGGCTGACAAAGTTTGCTGATGACTACAAACTGGGAGCTATCACTGAAAGCCCTAGTGATGTCAACATCCTACAAGAAGGTCTTACACAGACTAATGACTGGTGCCAAAGTCATGGTCTTAAACTTAATGCAAAAAAATGCATTATCATCCCCTTCAGCAAGAGTGATGTTCCTGCAAATTACCACATCAAAAGCAATACCCTAAGCACACAGTCAGTGGTGAGAGATCTGGGCATATAGGTCGACAGTAACCTTAACTTTGATCACCATGTCTCCATAGTGGTAAGAAGGGCATTTTATATTGTTTATCTCATAAGTAAGGGCATTGCCTCCAGAAAAAAAAGAGGTTATAACCCCCTGTACTCTTCCATCATCAGGCCAATAATGGAGTACAATGCTCCCTTTGGTATTTTCCTTTCCAAACACCTGCAGCAACTGGAGAAACCACAAAGGTTCCTTAAAAGAAAATTCAGGGTCTTCAAGATGGGTCTGTATTACAACGTTGAACTCACATGAGTTCGAACGTTGTAATATCGAACCCAAAATTCCAAAATACGAAAATAGCGAAGCCACAGCACACTGATTTTTTTCCCAGGGAAAAAAATTGGTAGGCCATTTTCGGGGCTTTGCTTTTTCCTCCACTGTGGTGCGATCTCCTAGTTGGTATATTTAAGTTGGGGGGGGCAAAGGCCCCCACTTTAGTTTAAGTTTAAAGTGTAAGTGTTTTTTTTTTTGTAACTGAACAGCAATTGTTTTTCCCTGGGAAAAAAAATCACTGTTCTGTATTTTCGTAATTATTGGGTTTCGAATTTCAAGGTTCGATATTACAGCGTTCGAACTCCTGTGAGTTTGATGTTTTAATATAGACCCTTCAAGATATGTCTTATGCAGACAGACTGAAATCATTGTTACTTTACTGTGTGTTGTACAGACTGGTCAGAGACGACCTGTGACTGACATATAGAGCAATCTCTGATCCAGCTTTAATGGAAATGCTGCACATTTGCATGTTAAATGGCACACAGGTCACTCGCTCAAAGGACCTTAACCTTGTATGTGACATCAACAGAACTTACTGAGAGACAGATTTGTCTCACAGAGGTTGCCCACCTTTGGAACATGCTTCCTATTCATGTTAAAAAAGCCTCTCGTTGGCCCTATTTAAGCATAATTCGGATGATTGGATGGGTAACTGGAAATTCACCCCTGGGGTTCCACGTGTTCCTCTTGGATAGGGGCAATAGGTGCTGATTTTAGTGTCTGCTCGAACCAACTACCCTTGGGAATATGGGCTAAACTTGGCAAGGCTTGCAAGGGCACTTTAGCCTAGCAACCTCCTATGATCTGATGAACTAATCTAAATCAACTGAAAAGTCACCATTTTCTGCTCCAGTGTTTACCACATTTTGAGAATGACATTAGCGAGACAAAGTAAAATAAACAAATATAAGTGGAAATTCAGCAGCTAAAGGTGAAAATATGCAGAACATTTCCTGAAAGAGACTACAAGGTAGAAATACTGGTAAGCTGGATGTTAGTAGTAGTATTTCAAACTGCCATTGATGGATCAGTATCAAACTATACATGTAGGAATTTGTATACTGTATACTCCAGAAAGGAAAATTATGTATTTGTCAATGTCCCATGCACCTGACAATAGACATACCCTGAAACATTTTGCTCTGACAGGGCTGAAATTAATGAATAAACACACCCTCACATGTCATGCACGTTACCCTCCCCCCACATTAACCAGTATACTCACACATACCATGCAGTCCTAAGATACTATAGAGTAAATGCATATGGCACAAAGCACAGCTCAGGGTGGGGAATAGGTTGTGATCCAAGTGTTATAGGACAGTCCCAAAAATAGTAGCATTCACTGTGTTGCTCTAAGGATCATCAGGACACCAAAGCAGGTAACAAGAGACAGGCATGATAATTTCACACATGGGGAAAACCATATCTTCATGTAGGTAACTAAGACTTATGCCCACTGCTTCTTCATTAAAGGGGGTCATAGACAAGAACAGCATGCTAAAGCATGGAACCAGGTGCTGGCAAATGTAAATGCCATTAGAAGCCTGGCATAATGTGGAAAGAGAACAAACTGATATAGTGTCCCACACCAGAAGGAAACGTGACACAATACAATTTCTCATAATGCCACTGAAACAGGTACTTCTACATCAGACGTGAAACCTCATCAGCTGTATTTGATAGCCTTTCATTATGATGATTTTGAAGGTGATGAAGATGGCATAGGCATAACCCAAGGAAGCAGTGCTACTGATAGTTTGAGACACCAAGCACATGTCCACAGCTGCTAAAGCAAGTTAGCAAGTTCAAATGAAAGTGGAACAGTGGAACAGTTACTCAACTTCTGTTCACACAGCAGTACTATATACCTCTGTGAATGTCTCTAACAGGTACATCAGGATCATCACTGAGACCTGAATACATAGACACATCATATGATAGGGATCAAATAATGCATGCTCCTTAAATTCACCTGTACTACTAAATGTACAAATGCATAAATGTGCATGGGTATAAAGCACACAGTGGTTAATTGTTTATCATTTGTTCACAAGTCTTGTCAACAACTGCACCGTTAGTGCTAGAATATAGGGCAATGCAACAGGCTGATGTTGGCAGCCATGTGGTACTCAACAATTATGCATTACTCTTATGCTACAGCATGCAGATACTGCCACATGGTCACAAAATGTACTGCAGGGTTCCATCCCCACACCAGGCAGATGACTCCACAAATGCCAAGGCTAGCCCAGAAATTATACATCATGCGCACATGCCCTCGTCAGATGTGATGGAATTCCTCCAAAGCCCTAGCTGTCTATCAGAACCAGATGAGAAATTTATAGAGAAGAATAGCTCATTGCCAAACACTGGAATACCCCCTATGCAGTCTGTCCACAGGGCTGCCTAATAAACTCCAAGACTGCAGCTAGTTCCTGAGAAACATAGGACACTGCCTGCAAGGTGGCAAATGTACTGGGAAATTATCAAGGCACAGGCTACAGCTACTGAAAATCAGGTAGAGATGATGAGAGTGTTGTGAGGTACACGTGAGGATATTGAAATGGTAGAAGCCAGGGACAACACAATTATGATTCTCCTGTAGATTATGGTCTCTCACTCTGCATCTATACCAGCATCTGTCTGCACACTTGTGAGGACTTATTAGATACATATGATCGACACAGCTGTGCAAGGCATGTGTGGTGGCCATGCTTGACAAGCAACAGTTGGAGGCTTAGTCATCTTCAGCATCCTTGTGTGTAGAAACCTCCACTAGTCAGTAAGCTGGATATCACTGGACTCCTACACCATGTAGTAGGAAATCACAGTCCATGTTTCAGTCACAAGTACTGGATGGTCACTGTCAAGGGTCTCAGCAGCCTCAAATAGGTCACATCACCTTAGCAACTCAAAGTCAAACTATCATGACAGTACCAGTTCCTGTTTCTGTTTCTGTGTTGGTTCATCAACCCTATCTTTAGGAAGACACTGCGTACAACATGGTCTAGATGTGAACTGTATACCCACATCCTCTGAAACCCCCCATCCCACCCTGGCAGTTGCATCAACTATGAAGCAAGGCACCTATAAAGATCAAAAAGACCTTTTGCACAACCATGGAGAGGTAAAAATAAATAAATATTTTACTTAACTATGCAGAGCTAACAGAAAAAAATAGTTACCTTCAAAGAGGAGTAAAAAAAAACTCTGCCTATAACTGGAGAGGATTACAACCAATTTGAGAAGTACAATCTTGCCACATGCAAGTGCAGGACTGCAGAAATTATACAACACAGCATATCTTAATATGCATGATGAGGCTGCCTCTGCAGCAGCACCACCTACAGTTGAGCCCCCCAACTGGTGTACCTAGCACTACTGTGTGTCTCTGGCCAATGACTATAATGGAAATGGTAAAAGCTGTGACCCTGTTGGGTCTATATTAGATAGTCGAAGTTCCATAATTCCGAAAACCTAATGGTCGAACCATTAAGTTCGAAGTTACAGAACTTCGACTATACAAAAAAAAAAAAACACAACGTACAAAACAATAACTTGTTGTAAGCAGGGGGGCAAGCCCGCCTGCACCCCCCACACCCCCTACTACTTAAATATACCAAGTCCGAGATCGTGCCATATTGAAGTGAATGGAAACCTCTGCTTACGGAGATTTCCATTCAAACGCTTGAACTTTTACAAATTTGAATGTATGGTCTCGACTATATGTGGTTCGAACTTGTAAAAGTTTGACTACGTGAATGGAACCTGACCCTGTCAAGTACATATTTTTGCATGTTGAGTGGGAGGGAATGTCTGATGTGCAATGTGAGACGCCCACACACTGAACAGTTTATACTGCATGCACCACATTTTTCCTTTCTATCTTTTTACTGTCACATGGTGTTTGTGCTGACTACGCCTGTGACTAGGTGCTGCCTCCTTGCCTGTACTGCTGTGTAATATGCATAAGTCTGCCTAAGGGGTGCAGTGGTGCTGCCACTAGCTGGATATCATCACTGTTCTGTCTGCTATTTGTTCCCAAAGCTACATGGGATGGAGCTGCACCACTAGTGGTGGTGGGTCCTGCTGGCAGTGATGGTGGTGGTGCTTGCTGACCAGACTGATGCAGAACTGCACTGTGCAGTATGCAGCACATGTTAAACATTCTGTACGAAGTGGCTGGGTCATAGTCTATTTATGATACTTGAGTGTGGGATGGTGTTGAACTCCTTTGCAAGGTCTAGATATGCAGTGTGTAATGATGTGCACTCATGCATTGCTTCAGTAACCTTCTCAAAAAAGTAAACCAAGTTAAATAGTCAGGATCTGATCCTGAGAAACCTGAATTGGTTTGTGTTGAGAGTTTGTAGATTACACGTCCTTATTTATTAATTCCATAATGATCCTTTTCATAGCCTTACAGATGATATTTAGCTATAGACATATATATATATGTTTATAATTTCCTGTGTCCATTGATGCTTCACCTATTTGCAAGTGAATGACAGTTGCTGTACTCCATTCATCCGGCATGAAGGCTGTTTGGAGGCTGACACTGAGTAGCCTCTCTAGGGGTTCTGACATATCCTGTTTCAGGCTAGCCAGTAAGCAGGATATTATGTTATCCGGCCCCATAGAAACAATGTTCCTCTCCTTGGATAATGCTTTGAGGAATTGTTGATTGAAGTTTTGATGTGGAGACGTATATGCAGGTACGAGATCTGGGAATGTAGGAAGTAAAGGGGGGGGGTGATGTTAGAGCTAAATTTGTCTGCCAGTAGACTGGCTATGTCCTCCAGGTCTGAGTATGTGCTATCATCTACTGTTAGCTCTGCATAGTGCTGGGCATTGTTTCTAAGGTTTCTAACATAGTTAACAAAGGTTCTGTGGTCATCCTTTGCCTGGGTGGATATTTTTCTCTAATATCTGTCTTTGGTGATTTGATCAGGGTTATGAGTTCCCTGTTGGTTTTAGCAAGAGCTGTTTTTTTTTTTTTTTTTGCATAATGAAAGTTACATTTATTTTATGTACACTGAGTTTTTTTTGTATTTATCTGAGGGGTTCAGATGTATCTAGGCAGCTATTCATATGTATATAGAATTTAGCCATAAAGGGTTCCAAATAAGCAATGGGGTCATCTTGTTCGAAAAAGATGTTGAATTTAACCAGGCCATCACTCAGTTTCAATAGATTAGCCTTGGTAGGATCTCTGAATACCAAGGTATTGGAAGATGTTTCTGGCTGCAGGCCTAAGATGACTGTGACTGATTTGTAGTCCAAGTTAACCAGGGAGGTAGTTACAATTGGTAGGGGACAGAGCTGTCCTATATTGGTGATGACCAAATCTGTTATTTTGTTGCCTTTCGTTGGGGTGCAGTTTAACTGGTCCAGAGAACTTGTAGTGATAAGGTCCAGAAATCTCTGGGCATACATGTCAAAGTATGTACACGTCTCCCAGTTAAAGGAGGAGTAGTTGATGTTCCCTAGATGAATAGTGCTTGGCTTAACGTTTAGAGACTCCCTTCTGGTTAAGTAAGAGTTATGGGCCAAGGGGGACATAGAGGACGGTCTTATGTTGTGTTACGGGGTCTTGTTAATGGTAAGTTGGACGTGAAGGAGTTCAACATCATTATCTTATTTAACTAGTCTAGAAGAGGTGTTTTTTTTTTTGCATATATGAAGACACCAACACTTTTAGTATCTTTATCTAGTGGACTCAGCCTGAATATGTGGTATGCATTGAAACCCTGCAGTGATGGGATGCACTGAATGGTCTTGAACCAGGTCTTTATGAAGGTGCATATATTGATATTTTCTAGAGTTAGGAGTGCTTGTAGGAAGTGAAGTTTTTTGTTAAGGCTCCTAGCACTGAGTAGCAATACCTTTACATTAGCTGTATTTTGTTTTGTTATGCTGGAATCTTTTGTGGCCTGACATTTCCTAAAAAAAAAAAAAAAAAAAGCCTTGGGGGAGAGGTGCAAGCCATCCCTGGCAAAGCAACAAAGCAATTCGGACTGTCTACCATCTCCTCCCAGGCTGATGCAGACTGGAATCCATTTGAATGACACCAGAAGCTAAGCCAGTTGTTGAAGTCAATAATGCTTTGTTCATATTGCAGCATCATTCTTGGTAATGGCAAAATGCTGCTCAAGGCTAGGTTCATACCTGCCTTGGGCACATATTCTGAGAGCTCCATCATATCTGTCTTAATATGGTCCAGGAAGGTATGTCTCAAGTCATTTACAACCACATGTACTATGACTGTGTCACACGTGTACTAATGGTGCAAGGACTTGTACACCCTGGGGAGTGGTGTACCCATGTGTCTCACAAGGGAAGTAAATATTGTGGGAAGAAATAGCCAGGGAAGTGTTATGGCTAGGCTTGTATAATCCCTAGGGCTGATAGCCTAGTACCAACCTATGAACAATGGAGTCACCTATCACCTGGCCAGTGGATCGTATAAGGTTTGCCTCATGGGCTTTTGAAATGAGACACTGTGACTCTTACATATATGTTTCAAAGTGGGCGCTGCCTGTGTGATGTGTTTGTCAGGTTGCTGAGTGTACTTTCTTCTCAGTTTACATTTAAGAGGTCTTTCTGGTTTAGGGAGATTACTTTTAAGAGTCTCAACATTTGTAGGTCTATGTGCTTGGTCTGATCTGTGTATGATAGTTTTAGTGTGATCTTGTGTGGTACTAAAAACTTACTTGTTATATGGAGCATCTTCATGTGAGAGTTTTGCCTCCAATAACACTAAATAACTGTATCTCTCATACAGTGTTTAAGTTTGTTTAAGTAGTAGGTGGATGTTGGCAAACATTAAATAATTGCTACATTGTCTGAGGATGCCCATTTCAAGCAAGCTAGCTACAGGGACAGTTCAGTTGTAAATTGTAGATCCATGGTTCCAGATGCTTACTAGTGTGTGCTGAAGGGGGGTTAGTGTCTATGAGGTTTGCAGTTGACTACTGGAGGTGCTCTCTGTCTGGTAGTGGAGGTAATGGAGATACTGTGCTTGTGTTTGTGCGAGTGTTGGGGGTCATGAGTCATGTCAGGACATAGTCTCAAGTCTGAATCCCATATGCTGCATTATTGTGTTATACTTTGAAATATTATTGCAGCTTAAATTACAATAACATATGACATGCAGCATATAACACATAACATATAACATATATTTGTTGTTGCTTTCTACTAAGTTCAGAATTGCTAGTCTCACAGCAAAAATACATTTCTAATTAAATACTCCTGCACTGGTCTTACATACAGTACTATTATGCAGCAAGAAAATGTAGTTCAATATTTGCAGAAGTCGTTAGCCTGTCACAAAAACATGTTAACTAGAATCTGTAATCCAGTGACAAGCGGTCAGCATAGTACTTAATTTATAACATTTGGTGTCACTAAATTAATAGTGGAAACACTTGCTAAATACTTAATTACTATGTGAGCCTTCTCATGACAGTTACTTAGAAATAATGTGTGAATACATGCTTATTCTGAAAATAAAAACTGTATAAAATAAAAACTGGTACTATTCCTTGTCCAAATAATTTTGTAGACTTTATGAAAATCTGTGAAAATAAACATATTACTTGTCACATGTCTGCTGTCTTCCCTTTAATATTTCTTATTTTTCATTAAAGAAAAATAAAAAGTAACATATATGAGGGAACTGTCAGTTAAAATAAACATATGACAGTCTTATTCTTTATATGGTGCTTCTCTCATCTTTGGTGGGAGGAGGCCAGAAGAGCATAAATTATGATACTTGTCTCTTAGAAAGAATGTCTTTGAAGGTCAGAAATTCTCTGCAGTCAGCATTTTGAAAGTCATGTTTATTTATATACTCCTCTATACTTTGTTGACTGGGTTAATTCCTGAGGGGGCACCCAAGGTGGTATTCATACTAACAGAAGTTTGGCCAGGGTACCAGGGAACTTCCCCTACTATGCAATAAATGCTATGGGACTGCAACACCCATGCACTGGCCCAGTAATCAATGAGCCTCAGTCCTTACAACTAGCACCAGTGAGGGGCATGCACATTGGGAAGGATAACAGGTACAAACACAGTAAAGTACAATTTCCCTTAAGAGCACATAGAGATCACAGTCAGTCTGGGGCTGGTTCCTCCTTTTCTCTCCAGCTCCCCAATAAGACTCCTCACTGGCACAGCTATAGGGTACATGTCTCAGCTTAGTGGTCATGCCAAAACCTCCAGTAACCTCTCAGTCCAACCAGTGCTTCATGTCCCTGCCCAAGTAGCTGACACACACACACTTTGAGATATGAGTTATATACAAACACATATACACTCCTGGGGAAGGCTGGCACATGTTCTCCAGCTATGCCCCCTTCTCTACAGACTATAAGGTAGAAATCACTGCCACCAACCACTAATATCAGCTACTATAATGCCCTTCCCAAAGGCTGGCAAATTTCACTGTGCAATATTACTGTTATCCAACTGGTACGTGTGACCCAGGGCTAAAGCTATTGGAGTGGCTTGGACAGTATAACCAAATACGTGCAATGTACTCTAAGAGCTTAAATTAACTTTACACAAAACAGCCACGGTTGAAAGATTTACAAATATTTAATAATAAATAATAAAAACACAAGACAAATCTTATTACTTCAACACAATGACATTACAGAGTTCAGAGATCACAAGAAACTTTTAAAATAATACTGTAGGATAGGCTGACATAAATATAGAAAACATCTAGACTAATCTGGCTATTTCTATATATCTGTAACAGAAACACTAAGATCTAAGATCCTACTTACAGAGCAAAGGCAGAGTGCTGGTGAGTTGATGTGTTCAGATTCAGACAAAATCCAAAATGCTCTCCTTTCTTTCTGTCCTTAAATTGATAACACAGTACTGCTAAGTCATTTCAGACTACATCATTCTTAACAGTTCTAATTTAGTTTCCCAGGCTCACAGAAACTCAAAATTTACATTTCTTAGTAATCTGCCCCTGGCCAGGAAGCCACAGAAATAAAATACATTATAAATGTAAAACCTTAGCAAGTATCTCTTAAATCAAGACAATAGAAAGAATTTCCTGGCCCAGACATCCTGTCTCCAACTTGAGATCAGTCATACAGTGCTTGACTCATCAGTTTTCTTCCAGCAGAGTGCACTGTGGTTACATTTTTGAAGCTCAGTACAACATATAGTTTAATCATAACACATTTCTCTTTACATTTGTAGAACAATCCTATGGATTAAATTAATATTTACAAATGACATAGAATTATTTACGAAATTCTATCTAACTAGGCTGGCAGCCTTCACAGGGACCTTTTATACCCCCCTGAGTTACTACCAACTTAGGCAGAGGAGACCTCAGTTCAACATCTCATCCAAAGGACAACACACTTTTCTTGCTTTCTCATAGACACAGACTGAAAGCATCTGTTTTATCCCTCTACTGTCAGAGTATAACTACATCATTTGTGAGTTTTTCTTTGATGCTGACCATTGGAATAAAGCAATAAACAAATTTTCATTATAGTTACTGAAGATGTTCTCACTGATCTTATTCCAATAAGGCAAAGAAGCCATCATGGATCTTACTCAGGCAACATAATATACAGCCATAAGTTGCTATACATGTGCTGTATCAATAGATGGCCCTGTATAGTCATGTTCATGCTCGTGTGGAGAAAAATGCTCCATGTTTTCCTTAAATGCAATTCTGGCATACTCTTTCAAAAAGTTTAAGAAAATGTATGACGCACAATTCAGTCAATTAATTTCACCTCACTCTTTTATGAAAGTTATATTGTAAGCAAGGAAGCATGGAATGGACCTAAAAACTTGCCATCAAAATAAGTCAGGCACTTTTACATTTTTCTTCAGCTATTGCCAGCTGACGTGCAAATCTGAAGTTTTTTGGCACATGTATGGTTCACACATTGCAGGCACAGTTCATATTATTTCAGCTATGGTCAGTTAATTTTAGTTCATTCTCACTCATTTCTTGCTCTTTCTAAATATGATCAGGTAATTAACTTAATTTACAACATATTTCACTTAAGTAATCCTGCAACAAAAGGTGAAGAAGAAACATTCAACATACAGTTCTCATTATCTTTCAGCCAACAATCAAATACTTCTAAACATATGTATTCTGTTACAAACTGTGACTTTATCAGCTTTGATACTGATGCACCTGTAGTTTATATCACTGAATATTTTTTTATTAAAATCCTGCCCATGCCACATCAGTGCAGAATTTACTTAGAAATTGTGCCCTGCATTAAGACAGTTAATAAACCTTGATATAACTCTTTCCCTATCAGTGCATATAGTCCATAAGTTCAAAATAACAGAGTTTAGGCCCTAAGGCCATGGAAAAACTTTTACTCCATAATGTTAGCATTATAAACTCACATTTCCCCCCAAGAATCTAAACTTCTTTGATTTTTATAAGAATTAATATAGCTATATTATGCCTTTTAGTCTTCGACACAGCTTCTTTTTATATAATATTCAATCAAGTTTAAGTTTTGAAAGTCTTTCATTATTCTGTTTGTCTTGCTTCTCACTGTTGAATAGTTGATGTTTTCTCTGTCTGCTCTCTTATTTCATTTATACATCTTAATTAATTTTATACTCCACCATCTTTGAAGACTATTATTTTTCTTTCAAATGGTTGATAGTTCCACATTTTGTTGCAATATTATTTCTAATATACTGTAACCAAAATATTACATTTTCAAAACAATCCACCAGGTTGAGTAAACATGACCTGCCTTCGAATAATCCAAACTAAGATGGGTCCGGTGTTTGGAGGTTCCCAATGCCCTGATGGATTACTTCCATGATAAGTCTTTCCATAGATTTCCATATGAGGTTGGTCAGACGTACGGGTCTGTGGAAGGTCCTCCCTTACACATGGGAGTGACTGTAGCTGTTCCTTATTTGCTCGGTACAAAACCTGTATGAAGGCTGAAACTGAACAGTGTTGTTAGGGGTGTGGCTAAATCCTGCTCCATGCTATTTAAGACACATCCAGGGGTATTGTACGGACCAAATAATGCAGTATTTTATCTTTGATAATACTTTTAGGACTTGGTCTTGTGTGATAGCTGAAGATGAGGCAGTTTCAGGTATATCTTGAGGGACAGACAGTGCTGAGAGGGGTAAAGTTACAGCTAAATTTATCGGCCAGTAGGTTAGCTATATATTCAGCCTCAGTGTAGGAAACATCATTCACAATCAGCTCTGTACATTGCTGTGTTGTGCTTTTGAGATTATGATCATGACTAAAAACTTCCTTGTGATTGTCTTTGGCTTTGGTACCTATTTTAGCCTCAAACTTGGCTTTGGTGGATTTTATTATGCTCCTGAGTTGTTTGTTCATTTCATTAACAAGGGCTCTAACATTCTGGCAATTACTGTTCTTACTTTTGGTCAAAATTTCCTTTCATTAAAAAGCTTGTTGATATTGCGACTCCACCATGAAAGTTTGTTTCTGGAGTTTGTCCTGCACTTGTTCATATGGGGTATAGCTGCATCTATGCAGCTTCTTTTATGCTAGTATATAGATAGGCATTGTAGCTTTCTTGTGTCATAGAGGGAGTTCTATAGCTAGCTGATATATGGTATGGGACCTTTCTGATGGTTATTTTGACTTGAAGAAGATCTAGTGCATTGTTCTGCTTTACCAACCTTGATGTGAGTCTCATCTGGATGCAAATTGAGACACCTCCACCTTTTTTCCCCTTCTGTACAGCAACTGGTCTAAATGTATGGAGTGCTCTCTATCATTTTAAACCATGTTTCAGTCACTACAAAACCAACTGGCACAGGATAAAACACTGAAAAAATGAAAATCAACTTCTGGCCCAAAAAGTATTCCATAAAACGAAGTATTCCACAGGGTAAAAATTTATTTGCTACAAAACAGTAAAGTAAGCGCTTTCGTCATACTCTAATAAGTAAAACTTCATCAGACAAAGAACCGCAATAAAACCATTAAGTATATACACATTAAATGAGTCACATGGTTTAAATCAACTGAAGAGTTAAAGAACAACTACCATACCTTATATCAAATTATAAGGACCATTAAAGATAACATATGACTAAAATAGCACTTTAAAATGCCACATTTAAAAATATATATGGAAATATTTTACTGGAAAGGTGGATGTTGAAATTTAAAAATGTATAACTGTATAAACAGCAACCGCTAACAGTTTTATGGAAATTATCATAGAAAGCAATACTAGCTAAAACTAATGTACAACAAAAACCCCTATTGCTGAAAATTGTTTCAAAAGCAATTATTTGCAAATAATTGCAAAAGTATTAGTCACCTTTGAATGCTCCTAAGTTTTAATATACAGGCTAAAGAATTCAAATAATTTAAGCCTTGTGGACTATAAGCATTCAATTTTATTTGCCACATAAGTTCACAAGTTTCTAACGTTAAACTCGAGACCTCCTCTGGGGTTGTAGTCTATCTGGTCTATGATTCTAAATCTGAAATAGTGCTGTGGGTTTTCATGAACGTGCTTAGCCAAAGCATTTTCCATCTTTGATTTCCTAATGCTGTACAAGTGTTCATACATTCTGTCCTTATTAGAGTAATACAACAGCACTTACTTTACTGTTTTGTAGAAAATACATTTTTACCCTGTGGAATACTTTGTCTTTGTAGAATACTTTTGGGGCCAGCAGTTGATTTTCATTCTTTCAGTGTCTCAGTCACTACACAGACATCAATGTCCTCCAGGGTGCATAGCCAGTATTAGGCACCCACTGAGCCCACTGCTGCAGGGAGCCCTCGATTATCTCCTCTCGTATGAGGGCCCCCACATGAAGGAGCCACGGGTTTCTCTGTCTCTTTCGCTCCTTCCTTGGCACCTCCTGGACATTCTCACGGCTGTATAACATCGTCGCACGATTCCATTTTTTTTCCCTGAAAATCTTGCCTGTAAGCTGCAGTCAGTCAGCTCCACTTCAGTGAAGCAAGAGACCTGATTGACTGCAGCCAACAGGGAAGTAAGTTCCTGATTGGTTTTGCTGTAATTGGTGGTTTGTTGGGACAGTTCTGTGAATTATCAGCGTGAGACATACCTCTCAACTGCTCAGATTTTGGCAGAATGTCCAGATTTATGATTCATATTTTTGGTTTGTTTTTCATTAAAATTGTGGTTTTCCTACAAATCATTGAGTACTGAAGTCACTAAATAATGGCAGACATTTAAGTTTCAGATTTCATATCCTTCAGAAATCATATGCTAAAGCAAAGACTGCTATTCCAGCAAGTTTGTAAGTTTATATGAGCAATATTTAAAATGTGTCCCTTTTAAGCCTTTGTACCCCCATTATTCTTGGCTTTGTCTGGACTTTTCATGCTAACAGGTTGAGAGGTATGATGTGAGGACAGATGGAGGATTCAAGTTTTCCTGGAGCAATCATGGGACCAACAAAGGAGCTGTATTTTTAACTGCCCTTGTAAGGGCAATTTCTAAAAGATATGAAAAACTGACCTTTTAAGGGCTATTTAAAAGGGCTGAACTGGTCTGGTCTGTGTGTAGGAGATGCAAGCAGAGGATTTGTAGCATCCTACTATCAACTGCAGAAAAGGTAAGTTGCTGGGTTTATTTTTAACTTTATTCTTTGCGGGGGGGGGGTGAGGAAACCTAGAGAGAAGAATGTATTATTTTTTTGTGCAGAGTTCTTGTGCTAAGATGATTGGGGAGGTGAGAGACTGTGATTGTAACACTTTTATTTTACCTTTGTCCAGAGTTCTTCTGTTAAGAAATTGAAGAAGGAGGCTTGTCTGTAATTAATGTCCAGATCTGTCTGTAATTAATGTCCAGATCTGATGTAGTTTTTTTTAGCTAGTCTTGCATGAAAATATTCATTAATGCATTTTAGTTTTATCTACTGAAATATTGATATTGGTGGGGATAGTGGCTATGAGAATGCTGCAGAATGTACAGATGTTTTAGTGTATGCCAATGCAAACCCTGTTCTGCTAGTATTGTTTTGGGAAAAGACCAAGGTTTTCACCTCTAACTTTTGCCAGTGCTGGTCTCTATATGTCCGGTGTTTGGATGACATTATTATTTTCTGGCATGACACCAGAGAAAAGTTAGAGAAATTTTTCTTATTTTTGAACAGTTCCACTAGCTTCTTGGTATTTACCATGAATGTTCAGAATGAACAAATTAATTATTTAGATGTTAGCATTATTAAGACCAGGGCAACCAAGGAGTTTATTTCTACTTTGTTTAGAAAACTAACATACTCCAACACATTATTGCATTTCAACAGCTGGCACCCCCTTCACCAAAAGAAATCTCTGGTGAAAGGACAATGTGTTAAGTTAGCCCGGATGGTGAGTGATGAAGTTATGTATGGTGCAGAATGTTGGAAACTTTGGGAAATGTTGGTCAAGAGGGGGTAACCCTTATTGTTCCTTGATGGTATTTTTAAAGAAGTAAACAAAAAGAGGGACAGGGGTATATACACCACACTGATGGGAAGAACTGGTGATGCCATTGCAACTGTGAGTTCGAAGGTGGTAGGTTAGCTCAAGATAGCAGTCATGCCTTTGGTAAGGCCTTGGTACTGCCTTTTAATTTACAGTTTGACCAAATTATGTCCATTATTGTTAGAAATTGGAACATATTTGCCATTGATGATGTCAACTTAAATAAAGTGGGAGAAAAAACAACTATTGTATACAAAAAAGACTTTAATCTCAAAACATTATTGGAAAGCCCCCCCCCCACGAGGGTTGATAATGGGGGGATGGTCAAATGTGGTCATTGCAGGCAATGCAAATATATTTTTGAAGGTATTAGCCTGGTATTACAAGGTTATGGGAAGATTGAACTGTCCCATAAATACTATTGTGGCAGTAAGGGAGTTGTCTATGTGGCAGGGCTGTGAAGGATTTTACATAGGCAAGATGAAAAGAGCCTTTATTTATTTTTTTTTATTTTACATTTGTTGACCGGGCTAGTCTGGCTGGATACATGTCCATTTTCAGCAGAGGCCCGAGGAGAAAAGCTCCACTAATAAAACTAAGTGACTAACAAATAACAAGAAAATAACAAGTAAATAACAAGTAACTAAAGCATGCAGGCAACTAAGGGAAAAATTGATATATAGAATAGTAATGGGAAGGCAATTTAAACAAGAAATAAACATCAGTACAGAATCATTATAATTTAAATATCTACTATAGATAGACTGCTAAAAGAAGTTGAAGAAGGGAGAGAAATATGAACAGGTAGAGAGTTTGTAAAAATTTAGTCATAGAAGTCCGTTAGTAGCAGGGATATAGTGATGAGCACTACTTTTAGGATAGAGATTTGCACACAGGAAGTTTGGAACTGGGTTAGATACATGGAGAGAAAACAGGTTAGAGATAGTGGAGGGTAACATAAAAAGAGGTAGGTAGGAGTAAATAAGCAGGCTGGTGGGTTGCTAGGTCTACTTCTTGGAGGGAAAGAAGTAGTGAAGTAGGGTAGGTAGAAGAGCAATGTAGGGTGCGAGAGAGAGTGATTGTTTTTTAAGCTCAGTCAGGATTTGAGCAGGGGCATAGCCAGTGAGATTGCAAATGTTTCCTTGTTTGTTTTTTGAAAAGGTGGGATGAGCTTAAAGTGGTTAGTTCTTTGGGGAGTTTATTCCAGTGAGATCCTACAGTATTAGCAAATAAGGAGTCACCTGCTTTGTTGTAAGATTTGAGAGTAGCTACTAGTAGTTTGTTGGCTGAGCGAAGGGAAGTAAGATTTTTGTATGGGGTGATAAGGTTATTAAGTATGGGTGTATTAGAGGGGTAATGGAGAATTTTATAAGTGATAAGTAATTGCTGTAGGAGAATTTGATTCTGTAGTTCTAGCCAGTTAAGATTTTTGAGATTATGACAATGGTGAGTTCGATATGGGGAACCAGTGGCAAACCTGGCAATACTATGGTAGGCTGTGGCTAGTTTCTGGTGGTTAGCTTTTGAAATGTTAATAAATGAAGGGGAGGCATACAGTAGTGTAGATAGGAGATGAGTTTGGGCAAGAGACACTCGGGTAGCTGCAGTAAGAAAGGGCTTAAGTCTATAAAGGGCACCTATCTTTTTATTAACAGCCTTGATGGTTAGATCAATGTGACAGTCAAAACTCAGTTGATTGTCTATAGTAACGTCTAGGAGTTTAGTGGAACAGTCAGGATTGATGATCGTGCCATTGCCAGATGTGATGGAAAATGAGATAGGGGCAGATTTAAGTGTTGGTGTAAAGAGTAGTAATTTGGTTTTTTTGGGATTAAGGAGGAGACAGATATGTTGGAACCATTTTTCAGCCGTAGTAAAGAGTTTCTGGGTGGAAGAGTGGAGTTCTCCTGAAGATGAAGCAGAACAGATGAGAGTTGAATCATCTGCATACTGAATACAAGTGGATGTTGGGAGTGAAGTAGCCAGGTTATTTATAAATGTAGAGAAGAGGAGGGGACCTAAGATGGATCCTTGAGGAACACCGATATTGACTGGGAGCTGTGAGGATATATGGCTGTCCCAGAGGACAGCTTGTTTTCTATCATTCAAATATGAGTCAAACCATTGTACTGCTGAAGAGTCGAGTGAAAGTGATGTCAATGTATCTAGGAGTAGTTGATGGTTAACCATATCAAAGGCTTTTGAGAGGTCTAGGAATAGGGCCGAGGAGTAAAGGTTGTTATTGCGATTTCTGTTTATTGTGTCGGTGAAGGAGAGAAGGGCGGTGGAAGTACTATGGTGGGGCCTAAAACCATGTTGTAAGTCTACTAGAAGGCTATTTTGCAAGAGGTGATTTAGGAGTTGATGGTGAATACAACGTTCCATAATTTTAGATAGAGGAGAAAGTAGGGCTATAGGTCGGTAATTAGAAAGTTCATTAGAGTGACCTCCTTTATGGAGGGGAATAATATAGGAGACTTTCCAGCAGGATGGGATAGTAGATTCGGTTATTGTTCTGTTAATTAAGATCGAGATTGGGTAAGCTAGTTCAGATGCTGCTAGTTGTAGGTATTCAGCTGGAAGTTTGTCGGCTGAAGGGGTGCAGGGTTTAAGTTTAGAGAGTAACTTACGTATGTGGGCTGTGGAGACTGTGCTAAATTTTAGGGTGGGGGTGTTATTTAGAGGAGAGGTGTGTTGAGGGGAAGGGGGGGAGTCATGGTGTTTGCTAGAGAGGTGACTGTTTCAGAGAAGAAGTTGTTAAAGGTATCGGCTATTATGTTGGGTGAAGTTTGTGCTAAGGTAGCAGGTGTGGGAGTTTTGGTATTCCCTGGATGTAGAAGTTTATTGATTCCTGACCAGAATTTTTTGGGGTTGTAATTTTGGTTATGTTGATATTGAAGGTAATAGTTTTTTTTATCAAGATGGATGAGTTTTTTTGTAGTATTTCTAAGGTGTTTGATGTTTAGAAGGTCAGCAGGGTTTTTAGTGGTTCTCCATTTAGTCCAAATTTTATTTCTATCTAGCATAGTTTGTTTGGTTGTTTTGGAAAGCCAAGGGGCAGCTTTGGAGCTTATTCTAATTAATCGAGCTGGGGCATGCTGCTATAGAATTTGTAGGAAAGTGTTATTGAAATAGGCAACTGCTTCGTCTAGTGGGAGGTGTTTTAGAGTTGACCAGTTGCATGCCTTGAGGTCATTTAGGAAGGAGGACAAGTTAAATTTGTTTTTATTGCGTACAGTACGGTAAATAGCTTGTTTGAGAGTATTATCTTTTTGTTTAGTGATATAGGTAAGGAGATGGTCGCTAATATTGTCTGGGAGTATTCCAGTCTTATAAGAATGGGGATTATTGTTAATCAATATCCAATCCAGGATTGCTTGTTTATTGGTTGTTTTGTCAATTCTAGTTGGGGAGTTAATAGTTTGTTGAAAGTTAAAGAGATTAAGGTGAAAGGTAGGTTTGGGAGAGATGCAGGAGTTCCAATCAATATTAAAGTCACCTAAGATTATAGTTTCTTGAGGGAAGTTGCAGGAGACCCAATTGAGAATATTTTCAAGTGTGTTTATGTTATTGCCTGGAGGGATGTAGGAACATATTATGTAGATGGCTTTGTTTTTGTTTAGTTGGAGTTTGGTACAGAGTATTTCAGCATTACCTAGAGAGGGAGGTAGGGAGTCCATTAAGGACACCTGTAGTTGGGATTTGTAAAGTAAAGCTACTCCTCCACCCTTTTTGTTAGGACGATCTTGCCTTAAGGTGCTATAGCCAGGTGGGGTGATTTTGTTGTCTTTTATACCTGGTTTAAGCCAGGTTTCAGTGAGACAGAGGATATCGAAGGCATAGAAGTCAATTATAGCATGGAGTTGTGTGATTTTATTGTTGATGCTATGAATATTAAGGTGTGCTATAGAGAGGGAGTTATTAGAGAAAGGTGAGCTAGAGATGTAAGCAGTATGTTTAGAAAGGCCATGGTTGAGAGGATTATTGGGGCCAGGGTTGGGGTGGATATCTCCATGTAATAGTAGCAGGGTTTGTGGGATTGAAAATGTCTTTGTGGTTTTGGAGGGTACTAGATTTTGTGGTTAGTGACCTGATGTGATGTAGTTTGTGGAATAGGGGGGGGAGGTAGGGAGATGATGAGTGGATGTTAGTGTGTGTTTGTTTAGCTTGAGGAAGAATGGTGGTTGTGTGTGTGGCTAAATTAGGAGACTTGAGAAGGGTAAGATGTTCATAGGAAGTAAAAGAATAGTGTATTAGAAGGATATTAAGGAGTAGTAGAAGATGAAGAAGTTTAGGGATTAAAGCCATGTTTTTTGTGGGGTGAGGTTAGGAAGGTTGGAACTAGTAGGAATAAGCTGTTAAAGAGTGAGTTAGGGCAATTAGAAAGAGAATATGAGGAGAGGGGTGTGGTAGTAGGATATGAGTTTAGAGTTAATGAGTGTAGGTGGGGCAGGTGCTGTGATAGGAGCAGAGTGAGGTGGGGGTGTGGTAAAGGAAGTATAAGGGTAGGACCCCTGGGGGTGGGTGGGAATTGGGGGTAGGGAGGAGAGCAGCCAGTGGCAGTAAAACAATCAGAGAAAAAGAGAGAAGGACTATTTATGGTGAAGGGTAAGAATAAAAATATAGGGTAGAGTGCAGGGAGGAAGGAAGATGGGTTTGGGAGGTAAGACAAAGTATATGGTAGCTAAGTGAAGTGGCAGAGTAGTAGATTAGAATAGTATGGACAGTATTAGGGGATAACAGGAGGTAGAGTTCTAAGTGAGGATAAAGGAAAACCTGAGGTTTGTGATAGAGAGGGCGCCACCTAGTGGCCAAGTTCAGGAATGCCAAGAGACAGGGCAAGCAGAGAGCTCACAAAGTGCTGTATCTCGGTAAGGGGGAGAGTTGCCACAGGGATAGTGTTGCAGAAAGGAGGGTAAGAGAGAGCGCCTTATCCGCTATGGGAAAGAGGAGGTGGTGGGGGGGTAGGCTGCTGGTTAACCTGTGAGGGAGGTAAAACAACCTGGAATACAGTTAGAAAATGCAATAGTAGGACATACTTTCCAACAGCGACTATGTTAGGTAGACAGTCTTTGTGGGGAGGACGTTTAAATCCTATTCAGGATTATGTTCTTTAATATGGATTCCACAGGGCTTCTTTAGCAGGGGTAAAGGCAGGAACCCAAGTGTATACAGCTGAATAACATAAGGGAGAGAGAGAAAGACAACATAAGCACTTATAGCAGTCAAGGATATAGGTAACAGATAAATAAAAGTTGTGCCTTAGATACTAAAAGCTATGTCAATACAGTAACCAACCCTCACTCACAGTATAATCAGGCGTAAGAGAGGGAGAAATAAACACAGGTAATGTAATACAGCCAGCTTACAGATATGTGCAAAACATTTGTTGAGTTAACAAAGTAAAAAGCATACAGGTAAGTAGTCTGACCCTATGCAGTATCAATGTAGGAGGCAATCATTAGAACAACAGCTCCAAGAAGTTACAGTTGTGAGTGAGGCAAAAACAACAAGCTAGGGTAACATGTACATAAACAGCAAGGTTATCTACCTATTGATCAGTAAATACAGATTCTATCGCCTTCATTGAGGAGATGTGTAAGCAGGGGAAAATGGATATCTAGTATAACACAAAAAAGGCATAGAGATAACACTATTACATGTTGTACAGCGTTTCAGAAGCGTTGTTATAGGCTGTTAGTACTGCCTACTAAAATACAAGCATTGATAGGAATGTTTAGCGAATTAGCTTTAGGATATGCTGTCGCCTTCCCTTAACATTCTACAGACACTTTCCTATCGAACAAGGCAATAAGTGCCCAAAAATGTTTTACAGTCAAGTAGCTAGTACGCTCAAAGTTACAAGTAAACAAGCAGTATAATCAGCGTTTCCTCTTTACCATTATCAATTCTATACAAATGTTACTACCAGCTGTAGAACCCAGTATTGCGTAGTTGGGGGACCACGTGGATGCTAGGGTAAGCGTTAACTACTCAGCTAAATGAATTTACGCTGTAATAAGCATAAGGAGTGCGCTCTGCACAGTAATGTAGCCGCCTGACAGAACATAAAAAGCACTCATATTGTCAGCAGCCGAACAGCGGCATGGGCTCACACGCAAACGCTGGTAACAGCTAAGGAATATGCCCCCACTCACTAGCGCTGCTTCCTGAATAAAGTTCAAATAATTGAAAAGCGCAAAAACTATAAATACAGTAACTGTATTATAACCGCAGCCTTAGAAACTAGTAAAGCGTAGTTGGGAAACCACGTACAAGGGTAAGCGTTATCTACACAGCTGAATGAGATATCGCTATAATAAGCTACTGAAACAGTGATGATGCCGCCTGATAGGATCTGAAAGAGCACATATACTGTAGGCAGACGAGCAGCGGCTTGGGCTCACAAGCAACGCTGTAACAGCTGAGGAATGTGCCCCCTCACTAGCACTGCTGCCTGTATAATATAAAGAGTAAAAAGCGCCGAGACTGTAGGGGACCAACAGCGGATAGGCTCAGACACAACGCAGTTAGAAACTGTGGAATAAGCACCACTCTTAGTGTTGTTACCCGATTTAAACTAAAAGTAAAATCTATGAAAAGCGCACATACTGCAGGTAGCCAAGCAGCGGCTTGGGCACACACAGCGGCCACACAGTGGAGGCTCGGGGAGAGCCTCGTACGCAATGGGATGGTGATAATAAGGTATGGATAGTCCAGGTTACAGAGGCGCACCACGTGGAACCAACGTCGCAGTACAGATACGAGCAGATATAGGTAGTAAGGTATCAAAGTCTGTATGTCAGAGGCCAAATAGTAATACAAGCAAGATAATCTATATTACTAACAAAGAAAACAGGAAACATGTAAAAGGTTGAACAGCAATAAACTACACAAGTGAATAAATGCCATCAGGTACTCACATACGGCTATTTTCTCCGAGCCCCAAGAGAGACGCAGCAGCCCAAAAGGGATATCACATAGGGATGGACTGGCCTATGGTAGGGTATATTTATAGGATATGGCCGGAAATGAGGTCAAGAGGGGGGAGGGGGGTGGGCAGGGATAACTATGGTGTAGAGATGATGTGAAAGCAGTAATCGCGAGTTCTTGGGCTAGGGAGCTGAGAGAAATACGGGCAATGGGGGGGAGTATAGGAGTGATAGGAGGAATGGGACAAAATAGGAATAGTAGGAAGGAAATTGACCTAGAGTAATAGAGAAGAGATAACAGTATAAGAAGAGGTGACTACAGCTGATAAAGGGTAGGGAGAGGGGAAAGGAAGGAGTATGGTAGATGTAGTGGGGAGAGTGGTGTCTAGAGCGGGAAAGAGGGTGTCATCCAGAGCAGGAAAGAAGGAGAGAAACCTGGAAGAGCCAGTGAGGGGACCAAAGGCAGTAAAACAATCAGAGAAAAAGAGAGAAGGACTATTTATGGTGAAGGGTAAGAATAAAAATATAGGGTAGAGTGCAGGGAGGAAGGAAGATGGGTTTGGGAGGTAAGACAAAGTATATGGTAGCTAAGTGAAGTGGCAGAGTAGTAGATTAGAATAGTATGGACAGTATTAGGGGATAACAGGAGGCAGAGTTCTAAGTGAGGATAAAGGAAAACCTGAGGTTTGTGATAGAGAGGGCGCCACCTAGTGGCCAAGTTCAGGAATGCCAAGAGACAGGGCAAGCAGAGAGCTCACAAAGTGCTGTATCTCGGTAAGGGGGAGAGTTGCCACAGGGATAGTGTTGCAGAAAGGAGGGTAAGAGAGAGCGCCTTATCCGCTATGGGAAAGAGGAGGAGGTGGGGGGGAGGGGTAGGCTGCTGGTTAACCTGGGAGGGAGGTAAAACAACCTGGAATACAGTTAGAAAATGCAATAGTAGGACATACTTTCCAACAGCGACTATGTTAGGTAGACAGTCTTTGTGGGGAGGACGTTTAAATCCTATTCAGGATTATGTTCTTTAATATGGATTCCACAGGGCTTCTTTAGCAGGGGTAAAGGCAGGAACCCAAGTGAATACGGCTGAATAACATAAGGGAGAGAGAGAAAGACAACATAAGCACTTATAACAGTCAAGGATATAGGTAACAGATAAATAAAAGTTGTGCCTTAGATACTAAAAGCTATGTCAATACAGTAACCAACCCTCACTCACAGTATAATCAGGCGTAAGAGAGGGAGAAATAAACACAGGTAATGTAATACAGCCAGCTTACAGATATGTGCAAAACATTTGTTGAGTTAACAAAGTAAAAAGCATACAGGTAAGTAGTCTGACCCTATGCAGTATCAATGTAGGAGGCAATCATTAGAACAACAGCTCCAAGAAGTTACAGTTGTGAGTGAGGCAAAACAACAAGCTAGGGTAACATGTACATAAACAGCAAGGTTATCTACCTATTGATCAGTAAATACAGATTCTATCGTCTTCATTGAGGAGATGTGTAAGCAGGGGAAAATGGATATCTAGTATAACACAAAAAAGGCATAGAGATAACACTATTACATGTTGTACAGCGTTTCAGAAGCATTGTTATAGGCTGTTAGTACTGCCTACTAAAATACAAGCATTGATAGGAATGTTTAGCGAATTAGCTTTAGGATATGCTGTCGCCTTCCCTTAACATTCTACAGACACTTTCCTATCGAACAAGGCAATAAGTGCCCAAAAATGTTTTACAGTCAAGTAGCTAGTATGCCCAAAGTTACAAGTAAACAAGCAGTATAATCAGCGTTTCCTCTTTACCATTATCAATTCTATACAAATGTTACTACCAGCTGTAGAACCCAGTATTGCGTAGTTGGGGGACCACGTGGATGCTAGGGTAAGCGTTAACTACTCGGCTAAATGAATTTACACTGTAATAAGCATAAGGAGTGCGCTCTGCACAGTAATGTAGCCACCTGACAGAACATAAAAAGCACTCATATTGTCAGCAGCCGAACAGCGGCATGGGCTCACACGCAAACGCTGGTAACAGCTAAGGAATATGCCCCCACTCACTAGCGCTGCTTCCTGAATAAAGTTCAAATAATTGAAAAGCGCAAAAACTATAAATACAGTAACTGTATTATAACTGCAGCCTTAGAAACTAGTAAAGCGTAGTTGGGAAACCATGTACAAGGGTAAGCGTTATCTACACAGCTGAATGAGATATCGCTATAATAAGCTACTGAAACAGTGATGATGCCGCCTGATAGGATCTGAAAGAGCACATATACTGTAGGCAGACGAGCAGCGGCTTGGGCTCACAAGCAACGCTGTAACAGCTGAGGAATGTGCCCCCTCACTAGCGCTGCTGCCTGTATAATATAAAGAGTAAAAAGCGCCGAGACTGTAGGGGACCAACAGCGGATAGGCTCAGACACAACGCAGTTAGAAACTGTGGAATAAGCACCACTCTTAGTGTTGTTACCCGATTTAAACTAAAAGTAAAATCTATGAAAAGCGCACATACTGCAGGTAGCCAAGCAGCGGCTTGGGCACACACAGCGGCCACACAGTGGAGGCTTGGGGAGAGCCTCGTATGCAATGGGATGGTGATAATAAGGTATGGATAGTCCAGGTTACAGAGGCGCACCACGTGGAACCAACGTCGCAGTACAGATACGAGCAGATATAGGTAGTAAGGTATCAAAGTCTGTATGTCAGAGGCCAAATAGTAATACAAGCAAGATAATCTATATTACTAACAAAGAAAACAAGAAACATGTAAAAGGTTGAACAGCAATAAACTACACAAGTGAATAAATGCCATCAGGTACTCACATACGGCTATTTCCTCCGAGCCCCAAGAGAGACGCAGCAGCCCAAAAGGGATATCACATAGGGATGGACTGGCCTATGGTAGGGTATATTTATAGGATATGGCCGGAAATGAGGTCAAGAGGGGGGAGGGGGGTGGGCAGGGATAACTATGGTGTAGAGATGATGTGAAAGCAGTAATCGCGAGTTCTTGGGCTAGGGAGCTGAGAGAAATACGGGCAATGGGGGGGAGTATAGGAGTGATAGGAGGAATGGGACAAAATAGGAATAGTAGGAAGGAAATTGACCTAGAGTAATAGAGAAGAGATAACAGTATAAGAAGAGGTGACTACAGCTGATAAAGGGTAGGGAGAGGGGAAAGGAAGGAGTATGGTAGATGTAGTGGGGAGAGTGGTGTCTAGAGCGGGAAAGAGGGTGTCATCCAGAGCAGGAAAGAAGGAGAGAAACCTGGAAGAGCCAGTGAGGGGACCAAAGGCAGTAAAACAATCAGAGAAAAAGAGAGAAGGACTATTTATGGTGAAGGGTAAGAATAAAAATATAGGGTAGAGTGCAGGGAGGAAGGAAGATGGGTTTGGGAGGTAAGACAAAGTATATGGTAGCTAAGTGAAGTGGCAGAGTAGTAGATTAGAATAGTATGGACAGTATTAGGGGATAACAGGAGGCAGAGTTCTAAGTGAGGATAAAGGAAAACCTGAGGTTTGTGATAGAGAGGGCGCCACCTAGTGGCCAAGTTCAGGAATGCCAAGAGACAGGGCAAGCAGAGAGCTCACAAAGTGCTGTATCTCGGTAAGGGGGACAGTTGCCACAGCGATACTGTTGCAGAAAGGAGGGTAAGAGAGCGCCTTATCCGCTATGGGAAAGAGGAGGAGGTGGGGGGGGGGGTAGGCTGCTGGTTAACCTGGGAGGGAGGTAAAACAACCTGGAATACAGTTAGAAAATGCAATAGTAGGACATACTTTCCAACAGCGACTATGTTAGGTAGACAGTCTTTGTGGGGAGGACGTTTAAATCCTATTCAGGATTATGTTCTTTAATATGGATTCCACAGGGCTTCTTTAGCAGGGGTAAAGGCAGGAACCCAAGTGTATACGGTTTCCAACAGCGACTATGTTAGGTAGACAGTCTTTGTGGGGAGGACGTTTAAATCCTATTCAGGATTATGTTCTTTAATATGGATTCCACATGGCTTCTTTAGCAGGGGTAAAGGCAGGAACCCAAGTGTATATGGTTTCCAACAGCGACTATGTTAGGTAGACAGTCTTTGCGGGGAGGACATTTAAATCCTATTCAGGATTATGTTCTTTAATATGGATTCCACAGGGCTTCTTTAGCAGGGGTAAAGGCAGGAACCCAAGTGTATACGGTTTCCAACAGCGACTATGTTAGGTAGACAGTCTTTGTGGGGAGGACGTTTAAATCCAATTCAGGATTATGTTCTTTAATATGGATTCCACAGGGCTTCTTTAGCAGGGGTAAAGGCAGGAACCCAAGTGTATACGGTTTCCAACAGCGACTATGTTAGGTAGACAGTCTTTGTGGGGAGGATGTTTAAATCCTATTCAGGATTATGTTCTTTAATATGGATTCCACAGGGCTTCTTTAGCAGGGGTAAAGGCAGGAACCCAAGTGTATACGGTTTCCAACAGCGACTATGTTAGGTAGACAGTCTTTGTGGGGAGGACGTTTAAATCCTATTCAGGATTATGTTCTTTAATATGGATTCCACAGGGCTTCTTTAGCAGGGGTAAAGGCAGGAACCCAAGTGTATACGGCTGAATAATTTCCAACAGCGACTATGTTAGGTAGACAGTCTTTGTGGGGAGGACATTTAAATCCTATTCAGGATTATGTTCTTTAATATGGATTCCACAGGGCTTCTTTAGCAGGGGTAAAGGCAGGAACCCAAGTGTATACGGTTTCCAACAGCGACTATGTTAGGTAGACAGTCTTTGTGGGGAGGACGTTTAAATCCTATTCAGGATTATGTTCTTTAATATGGATTCCACAGGGCTTCTTTAGCAGGGGTAAAGGCAGGAACCCAAGTGTATACGGTTTCCAACAGTGACTATGTTAGGTAGACAGTCTTTGTGGGAAGGATGTTTAAATCCTATTCAGGATTATGTTCTTTAATATGGATTCCACAGGGCTTCTTTAGCAGGGGTAAAGGCAGGAACCCAAGTGTATACGGTTTCCAACAGCGACTATGTTAGGTAGACAGTCTTTGTGGGGAGGACGTTTAAATCCTATTTACGGACCATATTTACCAACACCGATATTGCATTAGCAAAAGGGATGATAAGAATGCTTTATTTAAGCACATTAACTGTAACCCTACCCATTCTTTTAAATTCACGATTATCAATCATGTTGACCTGGGAGAGGGGGACAAGTAGATGAATTTTTAGAGTTGAAGGATGTAAAAGGAAAAAACTTCAAAGACCAATGCATGTTAGGTTCAAGTAAGGCACCCTTTATTACTTGCAGCAAGGAGATAAAGCATGTAGGTACAAGGTTTGTCTAGTTCTTCTGATGATCAGTATGTTATTCTTATATAGTTCTCTCCATGCTACACAGAAAATGTTAATATTCTATTGCTGATGTAGTTGGGTTCAGCTTTCTGTATGTTTCACAGAAAATGTTGCTAGACTTATTGCTGACTAGGTTAGATTATTCGCTAGCTTTGCAAAAAACATTTTGAGAAAAACAACCTGGCCTTGGGCTTATTTTAGCCCATTATATCTTTTCAATTGTTTAATTGTACAGTTCTAATACATGCTACATTTTGTCTAGCTTCAAGGTATATTTCTAGCTTTGGTACAAGTAACACTGACTATGGTTTATACTTTCAGGCATCTATTGTTCTCTTTATCAGAGCTTCTAGCAGCTGCATATTTTTCATGGCATAAGCAGAAATGAAATGTCTCTTGTTAAGTTTCTAATAGCTGTGCAGATTCATGCAGTGTGAACAGAATAAATGTATTAACCCTTTTAAACTTTAAATGCACTAAGCATGCATATTTCTATTATATATTTTTCTAACATTTCCCTCCTTTTAATACTTTTATTCTACTTTCAAGATAAGCATAAACAGTTTTTTCTTCCCCTATCCTCTTCCCACTCAGGATTTGCAGCTAAGAGAGTCATTTAGTTTAAGCTCATGAAAGCATTTTCATTTTTTTTAGTAATTCAAGTTCAACATCTTGGTACAAGGTTTCTGAAACCGAAATGTCTACAAAATTTTTAATCAGTCTTTTCATGCAGGGGATGCAGCAGCAGGAACCCAAGTGTATACGGTTTCCAACAGCGACTATGTTAGGTAGACAGTCTTTGTGGGGAGGACGTTTAAATCCTATTTACGGACCATATTTACCAACACCGATATTGCATTAGCAAAAGGGATGATAAGAATGCTTTATTTAAGCACATTAACTGTAACCCTACCCATTCTTTTAAATTCACGATTATCAATCATGTTGACCTGGGAGAGGGGGACAAGTAGATGAATTTTTAGAGTTGAAGGATGTAAAAGGAAAAAACTTCAAAGACCAATGCATGTTAGGTTCAAGTAAGGCACCCTTTATTACTTGCAGCAAGGAGATAAAGCATGTAGGTACAAGGTTTGTCTAGTTCTTCTGATGATCAGTATGTTATTCTTATATAGTTCTCTCCATGCTACACAGAAAATGTTAATATTCTATTGCTGATGTAGTTGGGTTCAGCTTTCTGTATGTTTCACAGAAAATGTTGCTAGACTTATTGCTGACTAGGTTAGATTATTCGCTAGCTTTGCAAAAAACATTTTGAGAAAAACAACCTGGCCTTGGGCTTATTTTAGCCCATTATATCTTTTCAATTGTTTAATTGTACAGTTCTAATACATGCTACATTTTGTCTAGCTTCAAGGTATATTTCTAGCTTTGGTACAAGTAACACTGATTATGGTTTATACTTTCAGGCATCTATTGTTCTCTTTATCAGAGCTTCTAGCAGCTGCATATTTTTCATGGCATAAGCAGAAATGAAATGTCTCTTGTTAAGTTTCTAATAGCTGTGCAGATTCATGCAGTGTGAACAGAATAAATGTATTAACCCTTTTAAACTTTAAATGCACTAAGCATGCATATTTCTATTATATATTTTTCTAACATTTCCCTCCTTTTAATACTTTTATTCTACTTTCAAGATAAGCATAAACAGTTTTTTCTTCCCCTATCCTCTTCCCACTCAGGATTTGCAGCTAAGAGAGTCATTTAGTTTAAGCTCATGAAAGCATTTTCATTTTTTTTAGTAATTCAAGTTCAACATCTTGGTACAAGGTTTCTGAAACCGAAATGTCTACAAAATTTTTAATCAGTCTTTTCATGCAGGGGATGCAGCAGCACACACATACCACCAGTAGGATCATTCCTACACAGATGGCAATCAGAATGTTCATTAGGATGCTGCCGCAACCCCCAAACAATTTCTGGAAAATGTCCGTCACTGGATTTGGTCCTGGTTTGGTCATAGCTGATACCTGCTGAATCACCTCGAGATGGTTGTCTATCTCGTGTTTGTGGTCAGGAATATATGAACAGCACTCCTCCTGGATTAAAGCACATGTACCTCCTCTCACCACTAGGATGAAGTCAAGAGCCATGTATTTTGAAGCACCACTGTTCTCATGGCGTTCAGTTCATCAGTCACCAATTCTAGGGCAGAAAAGGTTGCATTACTCATTATTTTGAGAAGTTTAGACATTTTTCTCAGTTCCCAGATTGATTTTGTTGCTCCATATGCTGGCATTACACCTGCCCACAATATAACAATATCACTCAAGTCCATGTGTGTCAGTCCATCGCCCACAGCATGATGTTTTTTCCAGCGTGCATCGATTTGCCCCACTGGATTTACAGGTTTCTTGATTTCTTGAACATTCCAAATTTTCCCTTGAGGTAAAACTGCTGTGTGTCGTATGGCCAGAACCAGATAGCCAAAAAAACAACTGCCGGACCAATTCTCAGGTAACCATTTATATGCTTTTCTACCGCATACAAAGTAACAATCTTCTACTTTAGTAGTGACTTTACTATGCCCTGGCTCTGCATGAAACATTTTTTTTGTCGATTATAGACAGTTACTTATAGAGATCAGCATTATGTTTTACTTCTTCAGTTGTCCTATGCATCAGTTCAAAAAATGTATCATAGCTCGTGTTGCAATAGGATCTGGTGTTATCAGGTTTAGTGTAGCATCTATAAGGAACAGTCACATTGCAATTGCTCCAACCCACCTGAACCATGTCATTCTTGTAAAAACACACAGTTCCCTTTTGTCGAACAGACGAGTGCAATGCTACTTTATTTTGTGATGTGACATCTAATGTATCATGAATTAGGTTTTCCCAGGTCTTATTGGCTCCTAGGGGAACTGAAGTTAACAGTAACCCCCCATATGCTGTTGGTAAAGCTGTGCAAATCCAGCAATTCAAAACATTGAAAGTTTCAGCATACACATATTTGATTACCTAGTAAGTGTTAAAGTTCGGGTGCCACTCTGCACGCTTGTTCAGTCCAATTTGTGTGGCTGAGAAAAGGAATGGCCACAACAAAAAGATTATTGTCACTAGTATAGTCAACAGGATGGTTATGCAATACTTCTGTGGAAACGATTGTTCTGCATTTCTGCTTTCCCCGACTCTTCCAAGTAGGTGTATTTGGATCCCACTGGATTCTGTCATTTTACATTGGACATGTGCTCTCACTCTCTGCCCTAATAGGACCTTCAGCATTGATGGTTTCTTCACTGGGGTTGAGATGGATCGATCCTATTGATCTGACCCCCCTTTGTAGACAGACTTTGTGCTGAGGGCCCCGATGGAGAGGTAAGATCTTTGTCCAACTCAAAGTTCTTAACCAGTTTGCAGTGCGTCAGGTGTATCCACGAAGCTCGTTCTGCTATCTTGACTGCAGTGGGTGTTGAAAGAAGCACCTGGTAGGGACCTTCCCACCTTGGCGAAGTCCAGTTCTTCCGCTTAATTATTTTGATCCACACCCAATCTCCTGGTATCACTGCCACTTCCGATGTTTCGGTTTGTCTTCTATCTGAAACAGAATTCAATTGCAACAGATGTTTAGAACTCAACAACTTTTTCATATATTCAGCTAGTGTAAAATCAGCTTCCTGGTCTGATGACATGAGAAGTTTCCACTGGGGTGTATAATAAGCCCTTCCAAATAGTTTTTCAAAAGGAGTCAATCCTTTGGCTGTAGGGACAGTTCTCATGCTCAACAGTGCCAGGGGTAAACAGTACAACCAAGATTTTCCTGTCTCAGCTATTAATTTTCTCAATTTGTTTTTTAGTATACCATTATGCCTTTCAACTAGCCCTGCAGATTGCGGATGATATGCACAATGATTTTTCAAAGAAATACCAAAATGCTTACTCAACTGCTGTATGGTTTGATTTACAAAGTGTGTACCATTGTCACTGTAGATTCTTTATGGAATACCGAATCTAGGAATTATTTCTTTGACAAGTACTTTTGCTACTGTGGCTGCATCTGGATATTTGGTTGGAAAGGCTACCACCCATCTGGAAAACATATCTACAATGACAAGACAATACTTCTTATTTTCACATTTGTTCAATTCTATGAAATCCATACAAATATTGTGAAACGAATATGGTGGTGTCGGGTAACTCCCTTGCTTGGGCTTTATCGCCCCTTGTGCATGATGTTTGTTACAAATCTGACACATCAAACAAAATTTTTTAGAGTAGTTTGTAAATCCATACGCTGTGAACACCTGGTTCACCAGCTGTACCATCCCCCCTGTTGAGACATGGCACTGCCCATGGCTCAACAATGCTGCATAGCGAAACAAATTAGAGGGTAGTATCGGTTTTCCCTCTCTAGAGATGTACAGCCCCTTTTCGAGGATTGATCCTTGTTTTATCTATCGCTGTTTTTCAGCTTGCATAGTGAGTGTCTGCATTGTTTTTAACATGTCTAAATCTAAAGTTTCAGAGGGTTGTAATTCCTCATTTAAAAGAAATATTTCTGTGGCTGCTTGTTTTGCAGCTATATCAGCTCTCGCATTACCTTTTGAAAGTCTATCTTGTTGCTTGGTATGAGATGTGCATTTACATATGGCTACTTTCTGAGGTAACTGAATAGATTCTAAAAGATCTAAAATAAACTGTGCATGATTTATAGGTTTGCCAGTAGATGTTATCATTCCCCGGTTTTTCCACTGTTGTGCAAAAACATGTACAGTAGAAAAAGCGTACTGGCTATCAGTAAAAATGTTTACACATTTACCCTTTGCTAAAGTACATGCCCGTGTCAGGGCGATCAATTCTGCTGCCTGTGCAGATAAGTTGTGTGGTAAAGGTTTTGCTTCTATAATCTCCATATCAGAGACTACTGCATATCCTACTAGGTTCTGTCCTGCAGGACCCCTTTTAAATGAACCATCCACGTAGTATGTCACCTCGGCATCATCCAAGGGGACATCCGTGAGATCTTTTGTAAGTAGTGTCTTTTGCTCAATTACCTGCAAGCAGCTGTGCGATGTGCCATCTGCAGGGGTTGGGAGCAGAGTAGAAGGATTTAAAGTTGTGCATCGTTCAATTATCATATGAGGTTGGCTCAACAATATAGTCATACAGGAAAGATGCTTAGCAGGGGAAAGATATGCCACCTTTTCTTGTAGTAAAATAATCGTGACTGCATGAGGTACTCTCAAAGTGAGAGGGTGGAATAAGACTACTGAGGCTGAAGCCTGTACTGCCATTGCAGCTGCAACTACTGCTTGTACACAGTGGGGTAAGGATCGTGCCACTGGATCTAGTTGTGAGGAGTAGTAAACAATGGGACGTTGCTTATCCCCATGCTGTTGTGTTAACACTGATGTCATGTATCCCGGCTTACCATCTACAGTTTGGAAAAAACGTTTATGGTAATTTGGCAATCCCAGAACTAATGAGGACGCTATTAACTGCTTTAGTTTACAGAAGGCAGATTCTGCCTCTGGTGTCCATTGCAACATATCCTGTGCTGCCATAGGCTTTTTATATATAAGGTCAGTCAGAGGTGCAGATTCCAAGGCATAGTTTGGAATCCAGCTCTGGCAAAAATAAGTTGTACCCAGGAAGAACATCATTTCCTTCTTGGTAGTGGGTTTTGGTGCTTGCAAAATTGCTATTTTTCTATCCTCATCTAATGTTCTGCCTTCCTTGGATATTACACATCCTAGGTATTTTACCTGTTTTTTCCAAAGCTGTAGTTTACTTTTATTTACCTTATGTCCCTCAGCGGCTAAAAATCATAGAAGTGCTATGGTATCTTCTTTACAATCCTGCTGGGTGGGGGCCGCCAGCAAGATGTCATCAACATAAAGTAAAATCTGACTGCCTTTAGGTAGGGTGAACCCTGCCAAGTTGCTTGCCATTTCTTGTGAGAATATCATTGGACTTTCACAATATCCCTGTGGTAGTCGCTTATATGTATACCTTTTCCCCTGAAATGTAAATGCAAACCAATACTGGCTGTCAGGGTGTATCGGTATCGAAAAGAACGCGTTGCTGATGTCTATCGCAGAAAAATACTTCTGTTGAGGTTTCAAATCATTCAACAGGGTGTGTAGGTCTGGCACCGTAGGTGCCCTTGATATTACTGCATCATTTACAACCTGTAAGCCCTTTCTCCGTTGGCCTTTTTAACTGGAAATAAGGGTGTGTTACATGGTGAATCGTGAGATTCTACTAGCATCCCTCCTTTAAGTAAGGCTGCTATAATAGGCTTTATCCCTGCCTCTGCATCTTTTCTTAAGGGATACTGTCTTTTTTGTGGTCTGAATGCTGACTTCGGCGTGATAGTAACTGGTCCTGCTGTACGAATGAGTCCTACATCTGATTTCCCTTTTGACCAGAGAGTCTCTGGTATGTCTCATAAGGCATTCTCTTCCTCCTTTAGTAGGAGTGTTAATCAGCTGTCCTCGCTAGACTGCAAGTGCACAGCTTGGTTAGTCTGAGTTATCCAATTCAACTTTTGTGCTTGTATTCCTTGCTCTGACAGTTCTAGTTCTGTCTGTTTCTCCCATTTCGTGACTTTTTCTCCTAGATCTGCGCATTTTATGTTTCTGTTTTTGGTTAAGCTAATATGTGGTAATCGATTAGATTTATAAAGTGCAAAGAACTCCTGGGGCAACGAACAGCTGGCTACACTGTTCCCTTCTGTGTCCCAGTGCAGGTTACGCAATATCAATCTGTTTGCATAATTCTTAAATAATTCTTGCTCATATTCCTTATCAGGTCCTGGTGTGTTGCAATAATACAGGGTACAGTGCAACAGGTGTTGCTTATCAATGTCAAGGGAGGGGAACTTGCTGATGGCTAGGTTCATTAACTCTTTGGTCACAGTCCCTGGACCAGTCGAAACTAAGTCCTGGCTGTACCAATAAAATATTTCACCCTCCGATTGCACTACAAAGGTGTCACATTGTCATTGTGCTTCCATACCCTGCATGGTTGGGACTACTGCTATACCAAATAGTTGCATGAGGTCTCTGCCCAAGAGGTTTACTGGGCATTTTGCAGAAACTACAATTTTGCTTATTTATGTCAATCCTGAAACTGGATCAGTTATTGTAATATTATGGGAGAGAGGCTCCCGATACAGCTGTCCAATAGCTGCTTTGACCAGTATATAATCAGGTGACTCTGTGTTTTCTGGTAGTTTGGAGGGGTGTATCAGGGTTCGTGATGCCCCTGAGTCGCACAAAAATTTGACTTCCCTCCCTTCTACCAAAAGTGTAACTTCTGGTTTTGTGTCTGCCAAATAGAGCTCCAAGCTTAATAAAGCTAGGTCTAATATCTCATTTTCTTCACTGTCACTAACTTCCTGCACTTCCTCTACTCCCTCTATCACATTCTCATTTTTCCTTTCTTCACTAGCCCCTTCTAGGGATTCCTGGCTACCATATAGTCAGTCCTCACCCTCCTTGTCTTCCATTGTTGCCTTCTTGTTTTTCTTGCAATCCCTTGACAAATGTCCTTTTTTACCGCATTTGAAACATTCTCCCCTTTTTTTCCATCCTTCAAAGTCCTCTGATCGCTGATCGGATTGTTTGTTTCCCTGTGCATTTTTCTTGCCTTTTTTCCCAGACTGTACTACATAAACATCTGCTCCATCTTCTACAGAAAATACTTGAGCTTTCTTTTTGCTATTAAAATGCCTTTCGGCATGCCTAGCATATTCAAGTAATGATTGTAACCTGCTTGTACGATGGTCAACCATGTGTTTTGTAATAAAACTACTTATAGGCGTGCTACTGCCTTTTAAAAATGCATTCTTTAACTGCTGTTCATATGGGGAATCTTGTGTTTGATCTTCAGGAACCTGCATTCCACAGTGGTTATTAAAACATTCTAACAATCTGGCATAATATTGGTCAATAGTTTCACTTTCTTGTTGGATGCATTGATTAATGCAAGTCCAGTCTACCCTAGGTTTCCATTTTTCAGAGATGTGGTCTGAAGACCTTTCACTCTGGTGTCTAATTCTGAGCTGCTATGTGGGAGGGGCCTCTGTGCAACATCACGGGGATTCCAGTTCCCACTAATCATGTACCAATCTGGCCCTACAATTTGTCTAACTACTTTTTCTATTTCTTCTCCATTTAGGTTATTACTCAACCTCATTCCTTGTAAATCTTCTGAGAATTTTCTAAAATTAACTTTTGGATGGGGGATTCCCTCAGTGGCTTTTCGGATATCTTCCGGAGTCCAAGGTCTATACACTAAGATAGTTGGGTTCTGATTGTCTTGACCTGCCTGAGGATTGGGTACTTCTATAAGTGGGCATATTTCTTCTTCTTCTTCAACTATAGATTGTGAATTTTTTACTATTTTCCATAATTCGATAGCTTCTTCTGGATCACCTGTCTTTACTCGGGACCTGATCCCGATGGGATCTCTAATTTTAGTCAGTTTTAATTTCATAATATCTCTATCAGTAGGATATAGTGGGGGTGGTCTAACTTGTTCACTTGCTTCATATTCTGGTAAGGGAGGCGGAGGTGCTGATGCTATTACTAAGTTATTGTCCTCCCTATCTAAAAACATTGCTTTAGAATCTTTGTTTTTCTGTCCCCTACGGTTTATTTCCTCCAGCCACCTGTGTGCTTGAGGAATTCCTAGTTGGCGTTGCTTTTTAACTCGACCTTTGGAATCGTTTTTGAGCTGTTTGATAAGTTTGATAAGTGAGGATTTCTCTAATTTTCCGTCAAATTCATATTTATTAACCCATTTTGAATAATATCTAACATTGTTGGCGCGCGCTGCGACTGCATGTATTTTGCATCTTCTGTTAACGGCAGGATTTGGGGTCTTTTTGTGCATTTATTACCCATTTTGCTTTACCCTTTGATCGTTACGTAACTTCTCTTAATTTTTTAATGTGGTAGCACGGATTTTGTTATAGTCTCTTCAGAATGACTGCCTACTTATTCTGTTTCTCCTGATCTATGACAAGACAGTAATCTTTTTTGTCCCTGACTTGCAAGAAAAATACAGTCTGACAAAAACAATACACATCTAGTCCCTGATCTAAAACAGAAAACAGGAAAAAGTAGATTTGCCTTACCTGAGCCCACGTGATTGATCACCGATTTGTGGAGACCCGCCCTTCAGTCACAGATCAGAAAGTGGCTGGCCTCTTTTGAACAACAATTCAGTCGGAGGACTTTCCATGTAAGAAGAACCGATTTGTTTTCTTTCCCGTACGGTTTCAACCACCTGGCTGTCTGATCCGAGGTGAAGAGAGGGTTCCGGTCTAAAAGACCAATCTGTAAAAGGAATAAACTTCAAAGACCAATGCACGTTAGGTTCAAGTAAGGCACCTTTTATTACTTGCAGCAAGGAGACAAAGCGTGTAGGTACAAGGTTTGTCTAGTTTTTCTGATGATCAGTATGTTATTCTTATACAGTTCTCTCCATGCTACACAGAAAATGTTACTATTCTATTGCTGACGTAGTTGGATTCAGCTTTCTGTATGTTTCACAGAAAATGTTGCTAGACTTATTGCTGACTAGGTTAGATTATTCGCTAGCTTTGCAAAAAACATTTTGAGAAAAACAACCTGGTCTTGGGCTTATTTTAGCCCATTATATCTTTTCAATTCTTCATTTGTACAGTTCTAATACATGTTACATTTTGTCTAGATTCAAGGTACATTTCTAGCTTTGGTGCAAGTAACGCTGACTATGGTTTATACTTTCAAGCATCTATTGTTCTCTTTATCAGAGCTTCTAGCAGCTGCATATTTTTCATGGCATAAGCAGAAATGAAATGTCTCTTGTTAAGTTTCTAATAGCTGTGCAGATTCATGCAGTGTGAACAGAATAAATGTATTAACCCTTTTAAACTTTAAATGCACTAAGCATGCATATTACTATTATATTTTTTTCTAACAAAGGAATTTAAATGGCAGCTCAGATGTCACACTACAGTTTTTTCCAGGTCTAAATGATGTGGTGATCTTAAGAAGTGTTTTGAGGCTTAAAGCAATGTGGGCCCTTTAACATTTATCAGGAGCATGGGTTTAGTATATGACAGAAGCTCTTTTTCATTGAGGTAGTATTTTGCATGTGGTTTGGTTTACATCTTTTTTCATCTGTAATGTTTTACAGTGGTTTGTCTTAATTTATCTGCAGCTTTTTAAATTAATGCATATACTAAATTTTTATTAGATTTATTTGTACACTGTTGTTAAGGGAAGTTTTATAAAGGTGTTTATCATGGCAGAACCTAGTTTTAGTTTTAAATGCATAAATAATTAATTAGTCAAGTGGTTAGGTTAGCCTGTTTATACTTCATCAATTTCTATGCTTGCACATTCTGATGAAGTATTTTTAACACGATGAAAGCACTTAATGTGGATTTACTACTTCAATAAATAAGTAGACTTTTAGCTGTCTGTTTGTTTTTTTTCTGCTTTTTGGATTTATCAGTTTGTTGTGGAACTTGTTTACCTAGTATTGTTTTGTGTATACTGGCAATGTTTACAACTATGCCTAATGCAACAAATTTGTTCTATGATAAATTTTTGCTCTGTCCGTAATTATTGTGCTGAGAGGTTGGTAGGGGAGTTAGCAGCTATGAGAATGTTGCAGAATATACAGCTGTTGTTTTAATGTATGCTAATGAAAACCCTGTTATATTAGTATTGTGTATACCAGCAATGTTTACAACTATCTGTGAAGGTACACCTTTGTTCTATGATAATTTTTTGCTTTCTCCAGAGTTATTGTGCTGAGAGATTAGTAGGGGGGTTACGGGCTGTGAGAATGTTGCACAATGCTCAGATGTTTGCCTAGTCTTTGTCTCTTTTCATGTGGGGTTATGCAATGCATTTTTTGCAAAATCTGTTATTCCAACATCTTTGTTCATGCATAAGCACATTGTTTGTTATTGTTACGCCTTTGTGTTTTTATTTTGCTTTCACTTCATCCAGATTTATTGTGAGGAGACACTGGGTGGTAGGGGCTGTGAAAATTCTGCAGAATGTACTGATGCCTTAATATGTGCCAGTGCAAACTCTGTTCTACTAGTGAAGTTGATCATAGCAAAGTTTTAAACTATTCCTGATGTTACGCCTTGTTTCTGCAGTTTCTTTTGGCTTTGTCTGGCATTGATAAGCTGAGAGGTTAGCAGATGGGTAGGGGCTGTGAGAATGCTACACAATGTTTAGATATTTGACCTGTATTTTTGGTCTGTTACTCATCAAAATGTGGATTCACGCAATGCAGGCTACTGGAAAAATCTGTTATTCTACCATCTTTATTAGTTCATAAGTACAGTGTTTTAAATCCCTTATGTTACATCCTTGTCTTTTTTTTTTTTGTGTTTACCTCCTCTAGAATTGTGCTGAGACTTTGGCGGGGGAGGGCTATGAGAGTTCTGCAGAATGTACTGATTATTTTAATGAATGCTAATGCAAACCCTGTTATTCTAATATCTTTCTAAGTTTATCATAGCAACGTTTGTAACTATCCTTGACATTACACCTTTGTTCTGCTGTTATTTTCGACTTTGGAATTATGCTGAGAGGTTAGGAGGTTGGTAGGGGCTGTGTGAATGTTGCACATGTCCAGATGTTTGTTAGTTTTGGTCTTTTCATCAAAAATGTGGGGTCACACAATGCATGCTACTGCAAACTCTTATTCTACCATCATTATTAGTTCATAAGACCAGTATTTTAAATTCTTAATGTTCAGTCTTGCTGTAGTGCTGTCATCATGTGTGGGTGTCTATGTCCTGTGTGAGTCTGTGAAGCTGTCTGTCTTGTGTCTCTATCTTGTGTGAGGGAGTCTGTGCGGGTGTCTGTGTGGGTGTCTCTCTTCACTCTTGCTGTAGTGCTGTCTTTGTCTTTTGTGTCTATGTCCTGTGTGTGGGAATCAGTGTGTGTCTGTTTTTGTGTACCTCTGTGGGACTGGCTACCTTGATGCAGTACAGAGACTTGTCATAATGTAACAACATTGCTCCTAAATGTCAGTCAATGTGTGTGTGTGTGTGTGTGTGTGTGTGTGTGTGTGTGTGTGTGTGTGTGTGTGTGTGTGTGTGTGTGTGCACGTGCATGTGTGTGTGTGTGTGTGTGTGTGTGTGTATCTGTGAGTGGCTATCTTGCTGTCGTACAGGGGCTTGTCATAATGTAACATTGGTACTAAACTGGTACTAAATTTTATTTATTTAACATTTGTTATCCGGGAAAGTCCAACTAGGACAGAGCCTATTTTCAGCAGAGGCCCAGGGAGAAATGCTCCAGATGCATGTCTTTGGAATGTGGGAGGAAACCAGAGTACCTGGAGGAAATCCACATGAATTCAGGGAGTACATGCAGACTCCACAAAGAAGGCACCCCAGCCAAGTATTGAACTGGAGAACCTCTTGCTGCGAGGTGTCAGCGTTAACCACTGCACCTCTGAGCCGCCCCAGTCAGTGTGTGTGTGTGTGTGTGTGTGTGTGTGTGTGTGTGTGTGTGTGTGTGTGTGTGTGTGTGTGCGCACCATTGTGAGGGGCTAACTTGCTGTGGTACAGGGGCTTGTCATAATGTAACATTGGTACTAAATGCCAGTCAGTGTGTACTTTGGCATTTCAAGTCTTTTTAATGGTCTGAATGTAGTAACACTATACAGTGATTGTTAAATGGTACTGCATGAGTTTGATAGGGAAGGGGACATGACGGCAATGCGGTCACACTTATATTCTCCTATGTAGGGCCCCCAACTTGGAAGTTACTGGGAGCTCTCAAAATGCTAGCACTGGCCCTGCCAGGGTGAGAAGGTCTTGTAGGGAAAGGAGTTTCTTGTTTAGGCTCCTAGCACTGAACAGTAACACCTTTGTATTTTCCTTGGCAAGTTTCATTATGTTGGCAGGTTTATAAGGCTGGTATTGCCTAAAAAGGCTCTATGGGGGTAGACAATGTCTTTCCAATAATTGAAACCCTAGAGGAGGCAGATGCAGGCCATCCCTAGCAGATCAGTGAGGTCTGTCAATCATATCCTCCCAGGCTGACAAATATTGGGCCACCTTTGAATGACACAAAAAACTAAGCCAATTATTGCTCATATCATGACATCATTCTTGGAGAATATAGAATGCTGCACAGTACTAGACTCATACATGTCTTGGACACAATCTGAGAGCTCCATCATGTCTATCTTCATATGGTCTAGGGAGGTAAATCTCAAATCACTGACACCACCAGCATGAACTATGACAGAGTCATACTGGTACTTGCTGTTCAAGGACGTGAGTGCAAGCATGATCTGACGGACCCTGGCAGCAGGCAAGCAACTAACTGTCTCTCTTTCCTTGCTCAGCCTAGTAAGAGACACATCTGTATGTCTTACAAAGGAAACACTAGTAACAAGAATGTTTGGTTGGGTCAATGTCTGCCTTACAGACTCAACATCTGTGACTTTGGGACTCCTTGTGCTATGTGAGGCGGTAAGTTTAACTTACTGAGTTTACTTTGTGCCTGTGTAGTGTTTTGGAGGTCTTTGAGGTTTAGGCAAGTTAATCTTCAGAACCTCTGCATATGATTTGTTACATGCAATGTGATGGCCTTGGGAGGTGTGATGTGTGGTGTACTGCTGACAAGTTTGGTGCCTCAGATACTCTATGTGAGATTTTTGCCTTCAGGTCTATAATATATGCCCATCTCTCACACACTGTGTTAATGATGTTTGAGTAACGGATGATCATCAGACAGCACAAGACAATTCTTACACTCTTTCAAGATACCCATCTCAATTAGGCTGGGTAGAACAATTATGGGAGAGTGCTGGTCCATGATACTGACAGGAATAACTCTGAGGCAGGGGTAACTATAACTGCTTGGAGTTCCATTTTAGGATAATGTTTGGGTGGACTTGCTATTGAATATTTAAATTCAGTACAAAACATCTAGTCTGGAAACCTTCTTCTGCCACCAGGCAGAACCAGTAAACTAATTACAGTACAAAACTCACTAATGTAATACTAGAATCAGTGCAAGCAGTATCAGTGTACTCAATATTATGCAATTTTACCAATGGTCTTTTAGCCTGGCGAATAATTTAAGGGGGGAGATTTTACAAAATGATACTTGTGTACCTATTGTCAGCAGCCAATTAACGGAGAGAGGGAAGGAATTATGTTGTCAAAATATCATAAGGTGCAGGCAAAAGCAAATTCACTGGGTTTAAGAACACAACTACAACAGGGTGGTGGGAGAAAAAACAATTAGACCCTCACTCAGCTCTGAGCTGACTGGCTTGGAAGTGCCTTAATGCAAAACACTAGTCCTGAACTAGCCTGACATACACTCAGTAGGTAAGAATGCAACTAGAGTTATATGAAAGTATCATAACCAGCTTGTTATGTGTTCAAAACTCTGATGCCAAGAAATTCTCCTCAACAGCAAAGTGCATGGAGCTTTATTTGCTCCTTGTAATATTAGTTACAAAAAAAAATACTAAGTGTTTTGCCAGCTTTCAGAAATACAGTGTAACTAATGCACTATTTAAAAAAAATAACAGATTTGGTTTGGGCACTTGCAAGAAGCTGAACAGTTGTTTAGAACGAAATTATCACATCCATTCTTCATGTTTAGTTTATCACAGTTACCATATCTATTCTCAGAGTAGCATGGATTTGCAAGGACTGTAATGACACACAAAAAAAAAATTTATTTTTCAGAGAGATAGTGTGCTAATTCAGATCCAGTCTGGAAACATTTATACCACACAATGTTTCTATAGAGTATAAGTAATAAAGTCAGACTACCACCAGGCTGAATAAACACTTCTGTATTTGATAAAACACAAATGAAATCCACATAACATAAGATAAGCGTTTTTGGGTCCAAGCCCTTCATCAGATGACAAAACACTAAAAACAACTCAATTTTAAACAAGTACTAACCAATCAGAATTCAATATTGCACCCTCCTTCTTTTCAATGCTGGTTTTAAAGGTACCACTCCATTGAGTCCAGGGGCTCTATCAGCCGCTAATTCAATAATCCATTTCATTTCATTGAACTCTGTATGCTTAACCATATCCCCTCCCCTAATATGACTATATATGATTTGTAAAACCATAAATCTAAAAATATGATCAGAATTCTTACATAAGTGCTGATAAAGTGCATTGTGCTCATTTTTTAACCTAATGGATGACATGTGACCAAGAATCCTATCCTTCAACATACAGTTTGTCTTTCTTATATAGAATGAGCAGTGTTGACGTTTAGCTAAAGAGATCACATTGCATGTTCTACAATGCGCATAACCATTGAAATGGTATTCTTTTCCCGTTATAGGGTGTGTAAAGTGTTTCCTTTCTGCAATATATGGGCATGCTTTCCACTGTCTACATTTAAAAGACACTTTACTCTGAGATAATTGTCTATTGCCTTGGGTCCCATTACATTTATGGCAAAGTAAATCTTTTAAATTCTTATTCCTCCTAAACCCAAATGATGGGCTATGCCCTACTATATTGCCTAACTTTTCATCAGTTAGTAACACTTTCCAGTTTCATTTTATTATTTCACACACTCCCCCTATGTTGCTATTATATGTTAACATCACCCGAATGTCATCACTCCTATTGCTAGATGTATCATGATGTATCATCTTTCCTGGTTTCAGGGTCCCCTTGCTGCCTTCAAGCAGAGAACCAGGGCTTTACTCTATCCTGTCTATTCTGTTTACTTTGATTTATTATTCCATTAACCCTATCTTTACTGTAACCCCTCTTGCATAGGCTGTCTTCTAAGTTCACAATCTCCTGTTCAAACTGTGCATCATCTCTACATATCTGGGAGATTCTATCAACCTGGCCCCTTACCAGACTATTAAATGTGTTTCTGGGGTGCATACTGTTGTAGGCCAATAGGCTATTTTTCCAGCATGTCTTCTTAAACAGGGAAGTATGTATATTGCCCCCACCATCCCTCATTAATCGCACATCCAAATAATCTATTTGTTGTCTGGACGAATTAATGGTAAATTTAAGAAAATTAGTACTGGATTCCAAATATCCAACAAATTATTCCAATTTAGGAGAGTCACCTCTCCATAAAAGAAAAATTCCATCTACAAACCTTACATAAAAGCACAATGATTCCCTCCAATTGCAATCAGAATTAAAAACCACTGTATTCTCCCAATATGCAGGAATAAGGTTCGCATATGTGTTAGCACAAGGTGTGCCCATTGCAATCCCATTTCTGATGATAGAAATTATTCTGGCACATAAAAGCATTATTTTCTAATGTCAACCTAAGTAGTTCACATATTACCTTTTTCTTATTAGCATCATATGCATTTATATTCGATAAAATGGTGTCAATAGCACTCATACCATGTTCATTACTTATAACTGTAAATAAGACTTTGACGTCTAATGTAACCATCATATAATCCATACATTCACTCATTAAGTACTCATGCAGCAATGTTAAGAAATGACCCGTATCTTTCAATATACTGGGAAGATTATTTAAAACCTGCCTTAGAGTATATTATATCCAAATCGACATATTTTCCATGACCCAACCCCTTCCGGAGACTATAGGTCTCATCAGAGGGTTAAAGAGATCTTTATGCACCTTAGGAAGTGCTTTAAAGACAGGTATCACAGGATATTCAATCCATAGAAACCTAAATGTTCCCTCATTCAATAATTCTGCATGCTTTAACTCATCTAATTTGCATCTCACATTAGATATAATATCTTGTACTATTAATGGTGACAAATGTAAAAAAGTATTACTATCTTGTACTAATGCCAGGACTTTATCTTGGTACAAGTGTTTATTCATCACAATGACTGCCCCTTTCTTACCAGCTGGTTTTATCACAATTCTATTATCTTGCTTCAGCACATAAAGTACTTTTTTTCTGGTGGAAATCCTACAAGGGATGCAGCTACCATGTGCTTGGGCCTGTTTCTGTTAGTCACGTACTGCATGCTGTCTATGTTTGCTCTAGAGGCTGCTGAAACCATGCTCTTATCACTTGCAAGCATATCTGTGTGCCTTTCTGTAAGCTCGTATATTTGACAAATATCTATGGCTTTGCTCAACGTTAAATCACTGTCTCGAAGCAAAATCTTTCTTACAGCAGCATTATTAACATCACACACAAGCCTGTCTTTTATCAGCTTGTCCTTCAGATCACCAAACCTGCACGTTTTAACTTTGTTTCTTAAGTCAGTAATATAAGCTGCAAAAGTTTCACCTGGCTTTTGGTCTCTTGTATAAAATAAGAGCCTCTTCAATGTAACATTTGTCTGGGGGTTATACATTTCTATAAATTTACATTTCAAGCACTCAGAGTCCTCCCTTGATTCAGCTTGTACAACAATATGGTGGATTTCCCCTTCTCCTGCATATACTGTTGGTGGATACACAAATGAATGCTCTGATTCAATGGCTTCTCACCCCACTAGATTAAGCAGAATAAATGTCCTCATACGTGCATCTTTTTCAGAAAAAGCTGCTTGCATGAAAATATTGTATTCCTGTTCAAATACTCTCCAATTCTCTGCAATATTATGATGAAACACAAGTGGACTGGGTCTGCGAAATGCCTCTGCCATGCCAACACACAGTAATAAACAACCTTGGAATTATGTAAACACACACACACACACACACACACACATATACACCAGAAATTTATGCCAAAACTTGTAACTATGCTCAACAGCACAACAGATTCTTTGAAATAACTGCACCTTGTAAAATAAGTTTCTCTAGCACAAGAACACTTTGAAATCACTGTAGTTTGTAAAACCACCCCTTATCAGTGTAAGAAACACTTCAAAATGAGTGCACTTTGCAAATAAACTGTAAACAGCACAATAAACTTTTCAAAATGACTGTATTTTGCGAAATAACTCTGTACATTGTAAGAAACACTTCCAAATGACTGCACTCTGCGAATGAACTGTATACAGCACAAGAAACATTTCAAAGTGACTGTATTTTGGCTGCACTTTATGAAATAACTGTACTTTGCACACAGTAAACTCTTTGAAATAATTGTACTGTAACAAAGCACACACTCCAAATACTTTACACACTCTGAGATACTTCGAGCAACTCTAGGTATGCTCTGAATAGCTTTAGTCAATGCAAAATAGTAGCAGATAGCAAAAACACAGTCGTTTACTAGAAAAATGCAGCTGCTTTGCTTTTCCATGCTCACTTTGCCCTTTTATTGTACTTGTTATGCTCATCTGACTTTTATCATGCTGGTTATACTTTTCTTGTGCCTGTTTTACTTTTAACATACCCATTATGTAATTCAGAAGTAGTTCTGAACACACTCATAAATATTTCAAATAGCTTTATCATATATCATGGTTTTGAACATTTCGCTTAACTAATAATGCGTTTTGTGCTTTTCATTTGATTGATAACATGCCTTGTGCTTTGTGTTTGATTAATAATATGTTTTGTGCTTTGCGAATGCTTTGCATCATTTTCTTTACGAAATAAATAATTTATGCGAGTTTTTCATTACCTGAAGTTCATTTTTGGCCTTTCTTGATCTTTTGAGCACTGTATCACTCAACCTGCTCAATATACCTTGACTTAACTCTGCACTTCATGACTTGAAGAAGTTTCATTCTTGATCCCATTCTGGCACCATGTCGCTCGTCCGGTCAGAATAAAACAGACAAACAGTCGAGGGTTCAGTTCAAGCAGCTTTATTATATACAAACACATCAGGACTGAGGCTTAATAAATTAAACTTAAATAAACTTATAAAACAAATAGACTACTGTACTTATACATGTTAACACTCTGGCTGTTCTCTCAAAATGGCACTGCTGCCTGCACATGCTCTCTATTTATATGCACATGCCTACACTTGGAAATGCTTCTTAAAGTTACAACACATGCTCTGTTCTACAATGACCCCTTACTTTATTTTATTCATACTTGCCCAACTAATTATACTTCCTAATTGTTGATCACACATATGTAACCACTGCTGCTTCAACTCCAAAGAAAGTCAACATTCAGTATTGACAAATGTTTTTTATCATCATGATCACAACATACTATATATCCTTTGCAGTGAGATGGATGTTTCAGTTATTATGCTGATGTAGTCAGATAATATAGAGCACCAAAGAGTCTTTGGTGCCTAAGTGGTAAATCTATGTAATATGAAAATTGCTGGTAAAAATAAAAAAATTATAACTGCCATGATGATATGCTTTCTACAAGTGTTTAAATGAGTGTACAAGCCAGTAGATGTAGATAAAACTACTTCTTGTTTATTTTCTAGTCTGAGCATAAACATGGCACTCACATAACTTCTTCATGCTAATCATTACTCAGACTCAGTATACACATGGTTGCATTTATAGGTTCATAGGTGTTTACTAGGCTAATGACCCCAAGGGCCTTTATTAGACTAGCCATGCATCCCAAACCTCTGACAAGTTCTGGTACCCTTGATAAGTGTAAGAAGGGGCTTGGGAGATAAAATATTTACAAGCAGGGACCACAGAGATGAACCATTTACAGACTACATGTGTCCATTAGAGACATTGGTGCCAAACCAGGGGTGAATTTCCTGTTGCCCATCTAACTGTCCAAACTGCACTTCAATTGGGTTAGGGAGGAACTCTGCCTCACATGGATGGTTAGCCTGTTCCAGAGAAGGGGTAGTCTCTGGGATACATATCTGCCTCTCCAGCAGGTCCTATTTATGTCAAAGGCAAGGTTTAAGTCGTTAGAATGGGTAATTCTGGTGCTGTTTGATTTGCGGATAAGCAAGAGGTCCATCGGGGTGGGGTCTGACAATGCCTTGTATGCCAGGCATAAATCTTCCATCGACATCCTGCAGGAGACAGAATAAATTGATAGGGCCTTAAAGCTGTCTGTATAGGACATGTCACTTGTGACCTGTATCCTTTTAGTGAGGAAGGTTCAAATTGTTGGATATATCTGAATTGCTGGATTCAATGAACGTTCGCATTGTTGCATATGCCTGGTTAGATACATACCAAAGGGGGCATCATACTCAATGATAGGTCTGATGAATGCCACATACAGTAGAACAATGACTTCCTTGGACTTAGATGTCATACCTTTGTAAGTTGCACAACATAAAATGATTTGCTCACTACTGTAGACACATGATAGTCAAAGGCTAGATTATTGTCTATGTGTGTGTCCCCAAGTCCCTGACTACTGTGTCAACAATTAGGGGAGTGTTGTCAATGTGATAGTTAACAGAGGTGGATGAGTTAATGAAGGATACTATTATGCATTTCTTGTCATTTAGTTTAGTCCATCTAACAACAGTTATTTGTCTGTGTCAGCCCTTCCTGGAGAACATTTGTGTCAGCTGGGGATTCTATGACTGCTCCTAATTTGCAAAACCTGCAAATTTAGTCAGCCAGTGGCCACTGACATTGGCCTTGACTTCAGAGAAGTAAATGCCAAAAAGGAGCAGTCCAAGGACTAATCCCTGGAGAAATCCACTTGTGACTGACCTCTCTGTAGAGGTGGTCTCCCCAGTTCTAACTTCATGGGTCCTGTCTGTGAGCCAGTTGGCTATCCACTGGGTGACATACAAGTTTGTACCTAACCTCTTAAGTTTGTCAACAATGCTCAAGTGGGGTATTGTGTCAAATGCCTTGGCCAGGTCAAGGTAGGCAGTATGAAGTATTTGCCCTCATACATTGCTTTGTTGACCTTCTCAAAGAAGTCCACCAGGGTGAGTAGGCATGATCTGCCCTTGACGAAACAGAACTGAGTTGGGTCCAGTGTCTGGAAGTTTACTATATCATCATTGATCATTTCCATGATAATTCTTTCCATGGCTTTGCTTATAAGACTGGTGATATGTACAGGTCTGTAATTTCCAAGGTCTGTAGATGGCCCATCTTTGTGCAGAGGGATGACTGTTTCTGTTCTCCATTCATGAGTCATCAAGCCTGTTTGGAGGCTATAGTTAAATAGCAATTCCAGAGGCCCTGATAGGTCATGTTTCATGCTATTTAAAAGGCATCCTGGGACATTGTCTGGGCCCATTGATGTAGTGTTCTTGGCCTTAGAGAGAGCATTAAAGACCCATTCCCTAGTGATAGCAGGGGGAGTTATATTTGATGTTTTTTTTTCCGAGGGAAGGTTGAGGGGAACAGAGGGGTAAAGTTGGAACATGAAATTGTCAGTCAGTAGGTTTGCTATATGTTCTGGTTCAGTATAGCTGGCTCCATTAACAAAGAGCTCTGCAAAAATTGTGTATTGCCTTTGAGGCTGCAGACATAGCTAAAGACTGCCTTGTGAATGTCCCTGGCCTGAGAGTCCAAACTGACCTCATATTGACTTTGGTAGACTTTATTTGTCCTCTGAATTGTTTGTTTAGTTTGATGAGATTGCTTTTATCCTGCTGAGTGCTATACCTCCTGTTTTTTGCCATGATTTTCTTTCTTAGATTATACAGCCTATTGACATTTTGATTCCACCAGGGTGGATTTTTTTTAGTTAGTTCTGTACTTCTTCCTGGTATGTACAGTTGGTTCTATGTAGCAATTAACATTGTCCTCAGGGTTTTTGGGTGCCTTACATTTTGCCAGATTATCATTTTATTAGTAGGAAGTTAAGCTTAGAGTACTCTGTAAATATTCCAGGGTTAGATGGGGTTCCAGGTTTTATTTTTACTTCAAAGGAGACCATTTTGTGGTCTGGCATCACCAGAGAAAACATTACACCAGTGGATGTGCAGCACCCCCCCCCCATATCAGTGAGTACCAGATCCAGTATGTTTGCACCACTGGTTGATGTTTTAACTGTCTGGTCCAGGGAGTTTGTGCTTACAAACTCCAGAAATCTCTGAGCCTGTATGTTTGCTGTTGTATATGATTCCCAGTTAATAGTGGGGTGATTAAAGTCACCCATGAATATGGTATTGAGTTGGATGGTGAGTGTTTCCAATAATACATGTTATTGGTTTCCTGGGTCATAGAGGGGGACCTATATCTTGGAAGGAAGTGGTATAGGATATTGCTTATGGTGACTTGAATGCAGAGAAGCTGAAGTGCATTGTCCTGTTTGACTAACCTTGATGTGTATTTATTTTTGATGTAATCAAGATATCCCCATTTGTGTAGTATCTGGTCTAAATGTGTGGAAGGTATTATAGTCTTGCACTGCTGGTGTGCTCTCCATGGCTTTAAAACGTATCTCAGCAACCACACAGACATTAGCATTCTCTAGAGTAAGGAGAGCTTGTAGGGAATGGAGGTTTTCTTTAGACTCCTAGCACTGAGCAGCAACAACTTCAGATTTTCTTGGGTTTGATTTGCTGTATCTGAAGTGCTTTAGTTTGGCATTGCCTAAAAAAGGCACTATGGGGGAGAAAAATGTTTTAGCTAATATTCAAAAGCCTAGATGGGAGTGGTGTTGACCATCACTGACAAAGCAGCATGGTCTGTTGACCATCTCCTTTCATGCTGACAAATATTGCAGCCCCTTAGAATGACACCAGAAACTAAGCCAATTATTAAAGTCAGTCTTCTTCTGTTCATATTTGGACATAGTTCCAGCTTGCACTTGCTCTTTTTGCCATTCAGATGTTTGCTTTGGCCATTATCATACTTATTTACTATATTTAACACTCACTTTGTGCTTATCTCCACCCACATATCTCACAACACAAATATTAGCTGTTTAATTAAGTCAGTTTATCTGTATCGTCTTTTCCAATGTTAAATTTGGCTCAAACTGTAGCTTCTGTGAAACATCACTAAAAACAATATCAGTTTCATTTTTTAATGTGATTTTCTTATCTTTGGCAGGCTTAATTTCACAATCAGTCATATAAGTGTCCCATAAATGCATGATATGAGTTAGTGCCACCCAGTGTTTTAGTTTGTTCATCTTGCACCTGGTACTATTCCCCTGTCTAGTATTTTATTAAACAAAAAAGGGGAAAAAAGAGGCCTGTTACTGATCTGGCTGCCATTCCTAACTACCTAAGGAGCAAATCAGGTCCCATTTCTGTGTCCCTCAATTAAGAGATGAGGAGCAAAAACTGCCAGTACAAAAATGATTACTGGTACTGCACTGCTGATATATTGGCATCTCCAAATCACACCCCCTACACACCTTGTACCCAGGGGGGGTGAAAATTTTAATTTAATGTAGGTGCTGCTTCTGTGCTGTGCTGTACTAGAGCTTGCTGGACTGGAATCAAAGTCTTCTTAAGACACAAAGTCTTGCTGGCTGTTTACTGCTGAATCAGAGACACAGAGTTTTGCATGACTGCATCTGTAGTCTGTTTAAAGCACCAAACTGCACACTGATAAAGAAATATATTTTGTAGCACAATACTATTTTACTGTAAGCACAGTTACAAATAAATAACTTATTATTGTAATAAACGACACATACTCTTCTGTCAGTTTGTAGTATAAATGTACCAAGACTTTACTTTTGATAGGTAAAGGAAGATTATAACTGCTTCTCCAATACAATACCTCAGAACAAGTGTGTTCCTACCAAATAACTGTAACATAGTGTAGTATATATACCCTTTCTGTCGCGCACTTCAAATCCTGTTTTTCTCTTGGTATCTTTTTGGGGCTTTTGTGGGAAATAATGTAAAAAGCCATGTCCATTTATCTGTGAGGAATTACATCAAGCTTTACTTAATATTGTGACAAACATGTCTTTTCTACAAACATGGAAAAGCATGTAATACTTGCTTTCCAGAATTGCTTTTTTAGGCTTTTTTCTGCTGATGCTGTGAAGAAGCCTGTCTGTTATACATATAGTATGGATGCCCATTTTAAATTACTAATCTCTATAACTACATTCAAGCAAACTTTTTATTTTATGCTTTATCTTTCAGCATATTTACAACAGAATTAATTTCAATCTTTTATTCACTGTTCAAAACACTCTAACAGGGGGCTGCTCATTTACCCCCACCCTAAGGAGTGCCTCTGATACCACCTTGTATACAGTTGAGAAAGCATGCCTTTTCATGAATCATATTTATTTTCAGTATGAAATGTTCACCCAGTTCTGCTGTAACAGATTAAGATGTTATGCTTTGCCCCTGTGGAAATGTGAATATATTGTAAACTGGTTTAACCTCTTTTTTTGTATAGCATAAAGAAAAAAAATGTTCCTGGATTTCTAGTTTCCAAATAGCTTGAATGCTATTCTAAAATGCACAAACATCTGCCCCGTATTGGCCAGATGAATGGTTGCAAAAAACTGAAAGGCAATGGTGGATTGCATTTTTTCCATTTTGTTGGTTTGACTCTTACATTTGATTTCCATTAGCTGGGCACTTGCTAGGGCTGTTATTATACAATCATGACTTGAAACACATTGCCTGAATACTTCTTGGCTGCTCGACATTGTGTCTGCTTCTCCAGTATATTTCTGTTCCTTGGTCTTTTGTTGGATTGTTGGCATTTATTTTGTTTAAGTCCAAAATTCCAGCTTCTGATATCATGTTATGATGAAATACTTTCTCTACTTGATTAAATGAGTGTGCCAACCAGTAGATGCAGGTAAAAGTGCTTCTTGTTTATTTTTTAGTCTCAGCACAAACAAGGCAGCATACTACACACTTAGTTTTTTCATGTTCAGCTTCCAAAGCTTCGGATACATTATGGACAAGTAGACATATGATCAGTCAATTGCTGATCACACAGAACAGCTGGTGATTCAGCAACAATAAAATAACCTTCTGTTACAGTATTACAATAAATCCGATAATATACAAATTACAAATCACCCGTTGTATCCAACTACTGTAGTCAAGAATGATTATCAACAAAATATATATCATTCTAGTTTGACAATGTGATTGTAGACTTAATATCTGACCTCTTATGGAAGCATTCTGATAGACTGAAGTGTAAATCTGGATATATGGTGTCCCTAATCTGTATAGATTTTACTATAAACCACAAGTGTGTTGTGGTTTAACTGGACTTTACAGTGCTCCAGTCAAGTGATGGTCTACATTTTGAGAATTATTTTAAAAAGCTATATTGCTTATACTAGAAAGCATAGTAGAGACCATAAAATTAATCCCCTGCTAAAACATTGAAAAACTCATTGCTGGAAATCTTATGAGTTCCTTTATAGGCCTATACCTAGTACCCCAGTAAGATGGAATGGAGCTGTTGTTTGCAGAAGACACAGGAACTGTTAAAATGGGCTCACATAGAAACTGAAATATCTGCATTAAAAGGCTGTATACACAAAAGAAATGAACACTTTTAAAGAATGAACTCAGGAGGGAAAATAAGATGCTATGATACTTCTTTTCAACATGGATCTGGTGCATGCAACCCAGAAGAACAAGAAACATCAAAAATAAGTCTCTTATTTTACACCTCACTCAAACTAGCAAGAAGAATACAGGCTTAGCAATACGTATGAGTTCACCCCACAGTGATGTATCTTTAGAGAAAGCTATGGTTGCGCAAACAAACAGGATTGGTGTTGCAGGCATTAAGACCCCTAAGCACGCCAGATATTCACAGACTGCTAAATCCACATTCACAAAATCAGTAATGCAATGCCTTAGACACACACAGTGCTGTCTAAACAAAAGGAAACAGAAGAAGAAAGCAGGGGTAAGGAAGGTGAGATGTTTCCTGCAGCCAAAGCTCTAATCATAGACAATGCATTATGATGAGTTACTATAACCTTTCTATCTGATATTATAGAGCTGTAGGTGCATGAAAAAATAGGAGAAAATCCTCAGCATGGTCCTGTTAGTAGACTGTCCAAAGGGAACATTCCTTTGAAAACCATTACCCCCAAAAAAGATGTCTATCTGTGAAGAAAGTTAAAGACAGTGACCTCAGTATTGTATTTCAACATCTTGCTCATAAGCATGTTTACTACCCCTAACAAACCATATCAATGATCATTCAACACTGACCATGCAACTGCCCCATGCTTTTAAGTTCAACATGACTCTACCTTGCAAAATATAGTAACTATTTGTATATCCCTCTGATGCAGTTAATAAACGTGAAATAATTGCCCCACAACCCCCCCTCCCCTTCTGTCCTGAAGATGAGATTTTTTTTAAACTTATAATTGGCTTTGTTTGAATTGTAAAATAAAAAAGTATACTAAAAGCATTTTATCTCTAGTTGCATAATTCTGGACTTTTCCAATGGTACTAAGATAAATTATGATCTATCACTAACAGGTTAAAGGTTAGCAAACTGTAGCAAAAAAAATGATAAATCCAGAAAATAGATCTATTTTTGACCTGCTATTGCCATATGTGAAGGTAACATTTCAGACAACTTAGTGGACTCAGAAAAAAACATTAAATGAATATGCAAAGCTGAGCAATTTTGCACTGGGAGTTGAAGACAGTGGGAAGAATTACCATTATGTTCGTAAATGGATTCTAAAAATAAACAAGAGTTGTTTGAGATCTGTATACTAAGCATTGGTCAATAGCCATGGTTCATTCATGAGAAGCTATGTCAAATACATAAAACCAAGATTCAATCAGTTTGTAAACCTAGAAAAGGGAAAATTCGGTGAGCAGTACATAATTCCCATCTGGTTACTATCCGAGGTATTTGATATAACTATGGAATCTGTATTTCAGAAGTCTGCACCTCTGCCTCCTATTTTTTTTTTTTTTTCTCTCTCTTTTACTCCCATTGTGTGTCGACCATCAGTCCCCTCCTGGCCAATCAGACCATTCTTTCCCCTGTCACAGAGGCAAGCATCAGCCAAGAGGAGGGTCCATTATTCAGACACCCATTGGAGCAGTTTGAGGGTTTTTTATTCTATTTTTTTGTGTTCTAACTCCAAGTGTGCACCAGGCAAAGTGCCAGATAGGAGTATGCCATAGACTGACAGCAGAGGATTTTCCCTCCACAAGGGGTGTTCCCTTCAAGAAGCTCTGCCCCTCCTCTCAAAGCATGAGTGGGCATCTCTCCTTTCTCTATGAGAAGATCACACAGCCCAATGTATCCCCAAGTGCATGCAACCTTTCCTAACCCCACCAGCAGAGGCATGGTGGCCATACCCCTTCACTCCTTTCCTTCCACTGGCTCGCTCCTCTAATTCCGGGGCCGCTTATCAAACTCCAGTCACCTGGGTCATAGTCAAGACTCTGTTCCATACACCATATAACCAGGCTGCATCTGTGCCTATTGGGACTAATAACCATTTATAACCATTACCTGCTATGGTAAGTAATGACCATGAATGATATAAAGATGTTCTGCTATAACAGAAGAAATACATTCATCATGGCCTTCAGATTTGTTTGTTGTCATCCCATCCAGCTTTGCTACATGTGAAAGACAATAGTTGACACACTCACTACAAATCTGTCCTGTTTATTTCTGTTTTGTATGTAGTATACTCTTTCTGTTTATTTTTATATTCTGCATAGTCTAGCATGTCCTATTACTGCACCACCACTTGGGATCACAGTAGTTTGTGAACTTGCGCACTGCTTTACTTTTATTAGTGAAAAGGAATCAGTCCCAGTACAAAGTCAGGCATCTTCAGTCTTCACTAGTTAAAATGCAGCAGTGTAAGAGAAATGACTGGTTTCTGTTAAGTGTTGACCACACGTTCTGTGATCTCAAACTAGTTCTGTTTTACTTGCAGAAATTTGGATTTCTGTGCTGCAGCACTAACTGAAACTAATCCTTACAGTCACCAGAAATATTTATTTATTTGTTTGTTTGTTTGTGTATGTATGTATTTTGTCTAGACACTTCTGTGCTTCGGCTGTGTGGCCTCTATATCTCATGCATTCACCTTGCAAATCTTCCCCCAGCTGGAATCAATGAAGGTGTACAAGGTGAATAGAGGAGATATAGAACCCACCCAGCCCAAGTACAGCAATGCTCAGACAAAAATAAATAAATAAAAGTAGGATGGAAAGGGGATAAGAAAAAATAACCAAAACTAAGACCCCCCCCCCTTAACTGCTAAAGTTATGAGTGTAAGAAAACAAAAATAAAATGCTACAGTGCAGACAGAGGACACAGAACTCTCATGTGCAATGCAATAAATTTAATCAAAAGATTAGCCCTTTCATCCACCAAAATAACTGGAACTTCATCAGATAAAATCAACATAAGAACAATCAGTTTAAATAACCTGCTATGGGACCATGTGACAGCAATTAATGACATCACTATGCCAACCAAAATTATACACATGTCCTGCTAAATAGTAGTAAAACCAGCCTACATAAATAAAAACAAAAAAAATAATAATATTATAAACAGTGTGCAGGAGTATTTTCATTCCAAAGCTTTAAGGTTCAAAAAACAATAAACTGAACAATGATCATTAAGTCAGGGAAAACTGTATGTATTCAGTCTGAATTGCCACACAAGTTAATTTTTCTCTAAAAGTAATGCCCAAGGGCCACCCCTTACATCATTAATTACTCAATCAATGATTCTGTATTTAAAACAGTGCCCAGAGTTCAAAGAAATGTGTTTTGCTAAGGCATTGTGCAAATTCAGTTCACCAACACTGTACTAGTGTTCATACACATTTTCCTTAAATTTGCGTTCAGTTTTCCCTGTATAAAAACTTTCACATCGTCGACTTTTAGCTAGATATACCACTCTTGGAATTACAATTAAATTTGTCCCTAATATTATACATTTTATTCCTGATTAGGAAAGTGCTACCCATATCAATATATTTACAATAAAGGCAAGAACCACACTTAAACATACCAGGGCACCTTACGCTAGGTTTTGTATGCTTCTCCACAATACGTTTAATATTTGGCCTTTTCTGAAAATGAGTCTAGTCTGATCACCTATTTTAACCCTAATATGTATATCCTCCTTCAAAATAGACAAATGTTTCTCAAAATTTTCCCTAGAGAGCCTGAATCCATACTAAATACAATGATGAAACTTACACTATAAGGAAAATTAATGGCATCTGGGCAAAGGTCCAAAGAGTCCATTCTCTCATCCTTATAAAGCAAAATAACCTGATAACCTTTTATTATGTACCTCTTGAATTAATTCAACTAAACTCGAAGGGTACCCCCATTTAAAAAACATGCTCTTTAGAGTATTACACTCTATTAAAAAGTCTTCATCCAGAGAGGTCATTCTTACAGCACAAACTAACGGCCCTTTCACTATGGAACGCTTCTGGTGAAAAGGGTGGGAACTAGAAAAATGTAAAAAGGTATTAGAATAAGTACTTTTTCTAAAAATGTTTGCAATATATCTACTATTAAGCCTAACCTTTACAAACAAAACATCAAGAAAGTAAATTGCTTCCGAATTAAAATGGAACATGAATTCCAAAAAGGAAGTAGTGTTATTAATGTATTCTACAAAGCCATTAATTTTATCAACACCACCCTTCCAAAAAATAAAAATGTCATCAAAATAACTTGTATACCAGTATATCTGGTCATAAACCAATGAATTCACATTTCCAAAAGGGCATAACCATGTTTCCGAAACTAGCACCACAGGGAGACCTCATTGCCACACCACTTTTTTATAAGTAACATTTCCCATCAAAAAGGATGAAATTATTACTAAGAATAATAATCAATAAATCCTCATATAAATTAATGTCGGACGATTCAGCCCTTTTCTGTAGTAAAAAGTCAGACACCCATTGGATTCTAAAATTGTGGGGGATAATAGCATATAAATCATTTACACTGATCATCAATAAAACATGTTAGGGTTGAAATTCTAAATTGTTAATACATTCCAGGAAGTTCTATGAATCCCTACAAATCTGGGAATTCACCTTCCAAAAAATTTTTAAGTTTGTTGTCAACAAATTTAGCACAAGGGTAAGTGATGTAATTCCTACTGCTCACTATAGGACATAACAGGGGTTCGTTCAAGTCTTTATGGATTTTGGGAATACCAAAAATAATGTGTGTTAAGGGAGCTGGCATGGCTAAATAATTATACAGACTCAAATCAATACGTGCATCAATAAACAAGGCATTAAGATACAAGCTTACACATTGGTATGCCCCATTCACTTGATTCAATGACACTAATTCATAATTGTCTGAATCCAAAATCTTAAACATCCTATTTTTGTAATCAAAATTATCCATGAAGACCAACCCACCCCCTATGTCCAGTTTCATCACCCAAACATTTTAATTTTTCAAAACCTTAATGGCACTATGTTCAGCTCTACACAAGTTAAAAGTATTACTAGAAGTCAAACAATTGTTTAGCAATGTCCTTATATCCATCTCGCAAATCTTTTCAGACAAAGAAAGGGTTGGGTGGAGTGGAGGATTAAAGGTACTCCAATCCCAAAATAATTCCCAACATCCTCCCTATTGTCCATTAAAATAGATAAGTTCAACTTACTTCAAGTCCAGCAGGGTAGTAGACAAATCCACTCTAACAGATGGAACAAATGCTAAGCGTGTAGCCAAAATTTTGACCAATTCAGGCTCAATATGAAGGGTAAAATAATTGTAAATCTTAAAATTGACGCATAATTAGTCACTAAAACAAAATTATCAGAGCAGGAATCCGAGGATGCCAACACAAAAATCAGGTCTTCATAAACTATCTGCATTGACGGTTAAACTTCTGAGAACATTGATTGTGTCGAAATCCCCCCCCCCCCCAAATTCCGTTGGTTCCTCCTCAAAGGAGTGTAAAAATCCTGTGCTCTTGACTGGTTATTTGCTCCTGAAGTGGAATTTACTTGGTGTTGAGCCTGAAGTGGTTGATGCCCTCTTATCTGTTCACTGCACCTCAAAGACATACCAGCCCCTTGATTTACTGCTATGCAATTACTGCCTGTGGTGTCTAATGTATTCAAACTATTCACAACATCACTCACGACATTATCTTAAATGTCCGTAGTAAGGCTGTTACTGATATTAAAACCTTGTTGGCTTGTCTTACCCCAAACCTGGGAAGGGGGTTAGGGGAAGGCAGTAACATTCTTGTAATCCAACTTATCCCTCTCAACTTTCTTTACTTTTGTGGCCCTCAGTTAATGAATGTGTTGATCAATAGTGTTATACACCTTGACATATTCATAATTATATCTATCATAATCAAAACTGGTCTTTATGGCATTGTCTAAGCACTCCAGTTCAGCAACCAACATTTCTGGCATCATGTTGTAGTGCTTGAGTTACACTTCCAAAAATTTGCACCCTTGTTTGCCAAACAAACTAATTAATTCAACGTAGAGAGGGGAGTTAGGTTCAATCCCAGTAGGGTAGTGCCATTGCCGAAGTCCCTTAGGGATCTTTTGCTTCCATATACATTATCTAGAATACAAAATCTCCAACTGAATTTTTTTTTATATTTTAGGAGCTTATAGTCAAAAAGTTTCAAATTGTTAATAATGTTATTATTGTTGGCAACTGTTCCCAAACCAAGATCACCTAGACCGTCACTAAAATTAATGGTTTATTTAACCAGTCTTTCAACACTGCGAGTTCATTCAAAACAAATGATTCATTCACTATCATGCTATAAGCAGACCACTACTTCTCTGGAATAATCTTACAGTTCACATGAAATAGAGCCCCTCCCTGACTCTCTTCAAATACAACCTAGATCTATGGATGGGTGACTGCAAATTTACTCCTGGGGTAGTGTGCATGTCCCTCATGGATACAGGAAGTCAACATTAACTATCATAGACCCTTTCTTCTGTGAACTTCACTCACCTAACGACCAATAACTGGGGCAAGTCGGGATAAATATGGCTAGGCTTGTTAGGGCTCAAGAGCTATTAGCCTAGCAACCTTCTGTGAGCTTATGAACCTATATATATATGTATATGTGTATATATATATATATATATATATATATATATATATATATATATATATATATATATATAGGTTCATAGGTTCATGCTAGGCTATCTGCCCTAGGGCATTTATAAGCCTAGCCAGAGTGTGTTTGGCTTTCGCCACCCATTTTAAATTAATTTTTCTATGCCTTTTTTTGAGGTTAGTATACTGTGCCTCTGTCTAACAGTGACACAGAAGGGATAGCCGGGTAAACCTACGATCTCCCATCCACTCATCAAGATTCCTCTTGAAGAGAGTCAATGTGGGACTCTGCCTAACCTGGACTGGGATTTTATTCCAGAGTGAAGGGAGCCTCTGGGTTATGAATCTGTCCCTCCAGCATGTCCTATTTATTTCAGTGCTGAGGTTCAAGTCTCTCGAGCACGTAGCTCGATGGGATTTGGATTTTCTGAGGTGCAGCATGTCCATTAATTCCGGGTTGGACATGGCTTTATACGTCAGGCACAGATCGCCTCTGAGCAGGCGGTATGCCACTGAGTAGAGCTGGAGTTTCTTTAACCGGGCAGCATATGGCATCTGTTTGAGCCCTTTGATCCTCTTGGTGAGGTACTTTTGGGGTCTTTCCAGTTGCTGCAGGTGTCTGGTAAGGTACATCCCAAAAGGGGCATTGTACTCAATTATGGGCCTGATGAGGGATGAGTAAAGAGGCACGATGACCTCCCCTGATCTTGATGTGAATCCCTTCATGATTAGGTGGGCTATATAAAATGTTTTTCTAACCACTTTGGCCACGTGGTTGTCAAATGAGAGATTGCTATCAACTTGGGTCCCCAGGTCCCTAATGACTTCTTCTGTACTTAATGGCTTACCACCTATGTGGTAATTTGTGGGCACTTTGTTTTTGCCAAAGGGGATGACTATACACTTTCTGGCGTTTAGCTTGAGGCCATGGCTCTGGCACCAGTTGTCTGTTTCTATGAGGCCCTTTTGGAGGATGCTTGTGTCAGCTGGAGAGTCGATTATGGTGCCCAGTTTGCAGTCATCTGCGAACTTGGTCAGCCACAGTCCTTCCGTGTTGGCCTGTACCGCCGAGAAATATATACCGAACAAGAGAGGTCCCAGGACTGAGCCTTGTGGGATGCCACTTGTAACTGGTTTGGAGTCTGACATGGCTCCAGCAATTCTAACCATGTGGGTTCTGTCCTTGAGCCAGTTTGCAACCCATCTAGTGACATAGGGGTTTATATTTAAGCTGGTGAGCTTATCTATAATGACCGAGTGGGGTATTGTATCGAAGGCTTTGCGAGGTCCAGGTAGGCTGTGTGGACCACTTTCCCCTCGTCAATGGCCTTGGTGACTGTTTCAAAGAAATCAACCAGGTTTAAGAGGCAGGATCTGCCCTTAACAAAGCCAAACTGGGTAGGATCCAGTGTCTGTAGGTCCCCAATATCTTTATTTATGAGGTCCATGATGATCCTTTCCATAGCTTTGCAGACCAAGCTAGTCAGGCTTATGGGGCAATAGTTTCCAGGATCCATTGAGGCACCACCTTTGTGGAGAGGAACCACTGTTGCTGTACGCCACTCTTTGGGTACATATCCTGTAGTAAGGCTAAGACTGAACAGTAGTTTTATGTTTGGGTTTAGCTCTTCTTGGAGTTCATGTAGGATGCAGCCCGGGACACCATCTGGTCCCATTGATGCTGTGGTTTTTGCTTTGGAGAGGGCGGCTCTTACCTGAGCATCTGAGATGTCAGGGGGGCAGCACTCTGTTGGGATAGATATTTGCCCTTTTGGTGGGGAGAGGGGGGAGAAGTTTGCACTGAACCTGTCAGCTAGGATGTTGGCAATGTCTGTGGGCTCGGTGTATTTTTTGTCATTTTGGACTAATTCTGAGCATATCTGGGAATTCCCACCCAGGTTCCTAACATAACTAAAGAAAGCCTTGTGATTATCCTTAGTGTCCTGTGCAATTTTTCTCTCGAAACTGGCATTAGACGATTTTATGAGTGCCCGTAGTTTTTTGCTAATACTGATCAGAGATGCCTTCCCTTTTTGGGATTTTGCTCTATCATGTAGTAGCTTCCTCCTTCTATTGTATAGTTTGTTTATGGCTGGGGTCCACCAGACAGGACGTCTGCCTTTGGAGGATTGGGTCTTGGTTTTATTTGGGATTGCATGATCCATGCATTCCTGAAGGTGTTCATAGAATGCGTTTATAAAGGATTCTGCGGTCTGGGCCGTATTTTCCACAGGTCCGGGGGCTTTGAAGGATTTCGCCTCGGTTTTGAGGCGTGTGAAATTTGCTTTAGAGATGTTTTTCACTGTGGTTTTCTGGGCAGGGGGTGGGGTCGGGATGTGAATATCCAGTGAGATTAGTTTATGGTCTTATCTTACAAGTGAGGGATACACTTCTGGTCTGGAGCATAGTGTCCCCATGTTGGTGATGATCAGGTCCAGTATGTTTTCCCCTCTTGTGGGAGTGGTAACAAGTTGTTCCATAGCATTTGAGTTTATAAATTCTAGGAACCTTTGGGCTAGGGTGTTGGAGCTAGAGTAATGCTCCCAGTCTATTTTTGGGTAGTTGAAGTCGCCCAATATAATGGTGTTTGGAGAGACCTTCATATTTTCCAGTATTCTCAGGAAGGCCAAGTGGGGTTTCTGTGTTTGGGAGGGTGGTCTGTAGCAGGCTATAAATTGGAAGGCAGTTTTACCCACAGTTAGTTGCACATGGATAGTCTCTGATGCTTCGTGCTGTGCCACCAACCTGGAGGTGTGAGTATCTTTGACGAATATTGATACTCTCACTCCTTTTGTGGTTCGGTCCAAGTTTTGGGGCCGAAAAGCATGGTATGAGGTATAACCTGGTAGTGCTGGGGTGCTCTCGGGAGCCTTGAACCAGGTTTCTGTTACTGCACAGATATCGATGTTCTCCATGCTAAGGAGAGTTTTGAGTGCGTGCATCTTGAGGTTTAGACTTCTGGCGTTGAGTAGCATTACTCTTAGTTTCTTATCCCTTGTGATACCTATGGAGGTGGGTTTGTCTTTTGAGCCTTGCCTAAAAAAGGCACTATGGGGGTAGCAAGAGCCTTTGCCAATATCCGAAAGCCCAGGGGTGACAGGTGCAAGCCGTCCCTAGCGAAGCATTGTGGCTTGTCGAGCATGTCATCCCAGGCTGACAGGCATTGGATCCCCTTTGAATGACACCAACACTTACGCCAATTGTTGAAATTGATCATCTTGTCTTCATATTGTGGCATCATTCTTGGTGAGGGTAAGATGCTACTCAAGGTCAGGGTCATACCGGCCTGGGCTACATGCTCAGAGAGCTCCTCTATGTCTCTTTTCATGTAGTCCAGGGAGGTACGTCTCAGGTCATTCACACCAGCATGGACAATGACTGAGTCATATTTGTACTTGCCTTGAAGTGACCTGAGTGCTTGTGTTATGTGGCGGATCCTAGTGCCCGACAGGCAGCTCACCATGACCTTCTCCTTGTTCAGCCTGGTGAGTGGGACGTCAGTGTGCCTGACGATAGAGTCACCTATTACAAGTGTATCAGGTGTGTTGTATGTGTGTGCGCGCGCGTGTGTGTGTGTGTGTGTGTGTGTGTGTGTGTGTGTGTGTGTGTGTGTGTGTGTATGAAAACAGCTGTACCTATATTACCTGGTGCCCTCTGTAATCCTCCCATCTTGAATTGAGAAGAAAAATAAGCTCTCACACGGTCTTCTCAAAAAACAAAAAAATAGTTCCTCTCAAAACTGAGGGCCAGAAAATAAAAATAAAACTTTTTCTACTCTGAAACTGTAGCAAACCACTTGCTATAAAGGTAACAATCAGCTTGCTGCAATTTACATACCACTCATAAAGGTCTTCACCATTTAAGCTGTGATTCCAAATACAGTATCAGCATTCCTTTCTGAATGGTGGTACAGCAATACAGCACTACTACATTTGCAGATCATGCCACCTAACACTATGCACCCAGACAATGCTCTTATTGCTTGCAGCTGGGGCAGACTGCTCCCAGTGCCATGCTCTTGGTAAACTGGTGTGTGTGTGTGTGTGTGTGTGTGTGTGTGTGTGTGTGTGTGTGTGTGTGTGTGTGTGTGTGTGTGTGTGTCTCACTGTCTACATATATAAATATAAATATATATATATATATATATATATATATATATATATATATATATATATATAAAAGTTTACTATTGAAACCTTGAAACTGCATAGGTCGGCCGGTCACATGGTCTACCCAAAATCCTGAATCCAGAAGAGTGAAACTGCGGCCAGGTCGAAACTGAATACATTGACATCCGTAGTTTGATGTATTCGACATAGCAGACGGTAACATTAGTCACCCATGCTATGCAACTTACAATACAGTGACATTTCATAGTCAATGGTACATGTATTTTACTATTTTGCAGGGGCACCCCCCCCCCACAGCCCCTGCAAATTATATATACCAACTCCTAGACTGCACTACAGTGAGGAAATGGTTAATTCCCTGTTCCTCACTGAACCATGATTTCCACTCAAAATTCCAAACTCAAATAATCGAACTACACTGCCCATTGGATGTGGCGTAGTCGATATATTTGGGTTTGCAAAACTGCCCTTTGGAAAACTGCATTTCGACAGTGTCACTCTCAGTTGAATGCAATTCACAATGGTGATTGTAAACCATACATATGATTTATATATCTATATATATAAATGGTTCTGTTAGGCAATTTTGACCATAGCAAATCTTGATGCACTCAACAAGCTGCAAACAATGCTGGGATCTTGTAATGTTGAGGTGAAATAATGTTGACTATGCATAATGCCAACATGTCAGGTGAGCATAATGTCGAACTGAAAAAAAAGTCCAATATTGGTAATGTTGACTAACATACACATACATGCCATCCACAACTCAAAACTGAATAATGTATGCATAAGTGTCACCAGCTTACATTTCAGAGCATGTCACATTATACATTTGTCTATGAGACAGTTTTAAGCAGGACCTGATCCATGATCTCTGTGACATGCAGTAGACGTCAAATAGCAAATAATGTTTTGAAAGTGTCTGTCCCATGCATTATAGCAATGAAAGTGGCATTATCACATAGTCGCCTTGCGCTGTCCTAAAAATTTCTATGTTGTAGGTACGATGACAATATGTTGTATGACTCATTTTGTGCGGCTATAGCATAGATGACTATGTTAGAGAGACATCAACAACATATACATAGTACAGATCTACACTAATGCCCACATCTAAGAAGCACGTCTTTGACAATAAGCATTCACATGGGGTAACATTATGTATATAGAGTATACTTGTAGATGCACATCTGTGTTGTAAACAACACTCATTAATTTAGAATCAATTATACATCACCAGGAAATTCTCACTCATGATTTTCAATTGATGCAATCATAATATGCAAAGGAAACGCATGTGTGTTCTCATAGTACTAAGATAGATTATAGTAGTTAAAATTACAGAATATTTTTAAAACATTAAAAGACATGCATATCAATACAGATATTTAAAATGTGTGGTTATAAAGAAACATTAAGTTGTACGGTGCCAGGAATACATGAGACAAGTCTTTATATGAGTATGCCAGCGACATGCATTATGGGGAAACCTTATTTCTGTATGTTGTTACCAAGGTACTTGTAACACATGCAGTATGGAGAGGACTGAGCCAAGCACATCATACTCTGAAGAAACTCCTGGCATTATAGGACAGTGCTACCACTATTTAAAATATCCTTCTGATAGATGACTATGTACATTACCTTGAAAGACAGTCATCAACCAACAGATATTGGTGCTGCAAAGGTAAGTCAGCTAGTAAATGTTGTGGTAGATTGGTTGCAGTGGTAACACCAACAGGACAGGAACCTGTAAAGTCATCTGCACATGCACATCTTGCACAATATGCAGTGGCTGAGAAATGCAACATTCTCCACAGTGTTTGCATTCATGCTGAATATTCCCATGCTGTGCATTGTGAAGTTATTAATGAGTGTTTGCTTGAGGCATCAGAGGATGCATCTGTCTTAACTAACATCCAGGATCCAGGAGTCATTGTGTAATACTGTTAACGGCTTAAGATGCAAAAATGGTCACAGTGGAATCCCAATACCTCAAACGATTTCTGATATTGAACTTGAAAAATGGCCTTTACCACATGGCATCTTTTTGTACAGGAGGATATGTGATGACCACAGTATGTTATACATACTACTATTACCTACAGAAGAAGAAGTATGTGTTTGTCTGGCAGTGAGATGTGGTCAGTGGATGGCACCTATGTCATAAATGGTCCCATCATGAGACAATTATAGTCTCTATATGGCTGTATATTGATCAGTGGCAGACATACGAGTTTTCCATTTGTGGTTGCCTTAATGACCTCCAAACCTGTTACAGCTTACAACTTGCTGTAGAATGCAGTACTTAATGTATTCTCACAGTGTCGGTATACTACATCACTGCAACATATTATTTGCGATTCTGAATCTGCAGCAAGACATACTTTAATAGATAATTTCCCAACTGTGATTCTTACTGGAAGCTATTTCCACTTGAATCAGAATGTTTGGCAAAAGGTCCAAAATGTTGGTCTGTCTGTAAAATATAGTTGTGATACTCGCTTTAGACTGTCAGGCAGTTACTGGCATTATACTTTCTATCCTCAGATGAAATTCCAGTGGCTTTTACTGAAATATCTAAGCTATTTACATCTTATGCATGCAATTTTTTGGAGTACTTTGATCAGTGTTACGTTTTCGGATGTAAACAAAATTTCTCAAACAGAATCTCTCCTGCTCCCCTTCTACTATGTGTATTCCCATCTAGCTTTTGGTCTGTTTATGAAGCAAATGCAGTAGGTCTTCCAAGAACTCAAATTATAGTTGAAGGCTGGCATAAGAGACTTAAGTGCCTATTGGGTCACTTAACAACAACTGACTTGAATTATATCATGCATTGCCTTGTGCGGAAGCAGACTTGTGTGGGCCAAATTAGAGTTCAGCTTTCATCTGGAGACATTTTTCACCATGAGAGAAGAAACTTAGAGACAGGGAGATCAATCTGAAGTGTGTTGTGGATAACAGGAACTCAGTGTCTTACTTGCAGTTTCTAAAACTCATTGCCTTGAATACGAATTCATAATAGCAATAATGTACATAGATATATAAATGATATGAGGAAATGTGATAGTCTGTATACGCTCTGTTTGTACCTTCATTGCTGTACGCAAATATATGGCTATATACTAATCAAAGCTTTGTTCTGTTCACAACTTGGTGGTGTTTGTCACATTAAACACACTGAATTCAATTTCGACAGTCTAAACCATGTAAAAGAAACAGAGGGAGTATGTTCCAACAGCAAACAACATTTATGTATTTTTAAAATAAATGCAAGGTACAATTTGCACAGAATGATAGGTAAGATGCTAGAAACTGTTAAATCTTAAATGTTTTACCTGCTTACAATAGCATATTGTAAACTGTCTCAGAATGCCATACCTGTGCTTTGGCAGACAAAGCTAACTACTGACCTTACATAACCTTCATACACTTGCCATTGCTATATGCTATGCTACCATAATTTACAGAGTGACTTGGGAGGTAAAAAGGCAACAGGTAATTTGACTGGTTAGCTTATACATGCATTCATTAGCATTACACATGGTGTGCATTTGTTGTAGTTTTATTCCTCATCTTGTGAACTTTGCCATACTCTTATAATAAACAGATTCTAGCAGCAAAATGACTAGCCAGACACTGGCATATGTGTGCTATTCTATGATGTAATTACCCATTTGTGACCTGCTAAATAATGCATTATTAACAAGTCATAGTTTAGTAAAATTGTAAGTTATGTATACAGACAATGAGCATGACCAATTCACATGTCTAAAGACACTTTCATTATATAGGGCAATATGTAGACTATTTACGCACGATATAAGTTACACAATATGCCACACTTCTCCACTATTGTTTTAATACAGCTTGTACTGCACATGGTTCCACATATCAACTTAGGGATGTAGTCTTCAATTATACATGTCAGTCCATGTCAAGATATTACATGCTGCCTCAGGAATAGGATTATTCATACGATCATAGGAGGTTACTAGGCAAATGGCCCCAGAGCCCTTACAAGCCTACCCAAGTTCAACCCATGTTCCCAAGGTTGTCTGGTTCAAGCAGACACTAAAATGAGCACCTATTGCCCCTGTCTAAGAGGGACACATGTGGAACCCCAGTGGTGAATTTTCGTTTACCCATCCAATTGTCCAAATTACGCTTAAAGAGGGCCAATGAGGGTCTTTGTTTAAAATGAATAAGAAGTTTATTCCAAAGGTGGGGCAACCTCTGTGAGACAAAGCTGTCTCTCCAGCAAGTTCTGTTGTTGTCACATACCAGGCTAAGGTCCTTGTGTGAGTGATCCATGTGCCCATTGACTTGCAAATGTGCAGCATTTCCAATAAAGCTGGGTCAAAGATTGCTCTATATGCAAGGCACAGGTTACCTCTGAGAAGTTATACAACAGAGAGTAAAGTGACAATGATTTCAGTCTGTCTGCATAAGACAGATCTTGAAGACATCAAATTTTCTTTGTAAGGAACCTTTGTGGTCTCTCCAATTGCTACAGTTGTTTGGAAAAGAATATACCAAAGGAAGCATTGTACTCTATTATTGGACTGATGGGGGAAGAGTACAGGGGGGTTACAACCTCTATTTTTTTTTGGTGGCAATGTCCTTACTTCTGAGATGAGCAATATAAAATGCTCTTCTTACCACTGTGGAGACATGGTGATTGAAGTTAAGGTTGCTGTCGACCTTTGTGCCCAGATCTCTCAACCACTGACTGTGTGCTTAGGGTATTGCTACTGATGTGGAAGTTTTCAGGAACATCACCCTTACTGAAGGGGGTAATAATGTATTTTTTTGCATTAAGTTTAAAACCATGACTTTGGCACTGGTAATTAGTCTGTGTAAGGCATTATTGCAAGATGTTGACATCGCTAGGGGTTTCAATGATCGCTCCCAGTTTGTAGTCATCAGCCACAGTCCTTTAGTTTTAGTCTGTACTTCAGACAAGTAGATTCTGAACAGTGGGGATCCCAGAACCAATCTCTGTGGAACACCATTGGTTATGGGTCTGCTGGAGGAAGTGGAGTCCCCTGTTTTGACCATATGAGTTCTATCAGTGAGCCAGTTTGCAACCCACCTGACACTATATGGGCTGATACTCAGCTGCGTGAGTTTATCAATGATGCCTAAGTGGGGGGTTGTGTCAAAGGCCTTAGCTAAGACTATGTAGGCCATATGCACAGATTTACCCTTATCTAGGGCTTTGGTGATTGTCTCAAAGAAGTCCACCAAGTTTAACAGGCATGATCTCCCCTTGGCAAAGCAAATTGGGTAAGGTTGAGTGTTTGAAGATTTCTTATATCTTTGTTAATAAGGTCCATGATAATTTGTTCCATGGCCTTGCAGATAAGGCTGGTCAGACTAATGGGTCTATAGTTCCTGGGGTCTGTAGATGCACCCTCTTTGTGCAAAGAGATGTCAGTAGCTGTTTTCCATTCTGCTGGGATGAAGCCAGTTCTTAGGCCGTAATTGAAAAGCATGCCCAGTGGTGATACTAATTCCTGTTTTAACCCATGTAGAACACAGCCCGGGATGTTCTCTGGTCCCATAGTGGCTGTATTTTTGACCTTGTTGAGGACATTTAAGACCTGCTCCTCAGAGGTACTAGATGGGGATAGGTGTTATGGGGTGTATGTGGTGGAGACAGGGGAGTGACTGAACCTGTCAGACATCAGGTTTGCTATATCCATAGGTTCTGTACATGTAGTACCATTAACTATGAGTTCAGTGCAAATCTGGGCCTTACCTTTGAGGTTACTGATGTAACTAAACAACACCTTGTGGTTATTCTTAGTTAGTGAAGCTAATTTGGATTTGTTTTTAGCTTTGGAGGACTTCACTAGGAGTCTTATTTGCTTGTTTAAGTTGAGGAGGGTGTGTTTCCAGTTTTGAAACCATTCCTTCCTAATCTTAGACAGCAATGTCTTTCTCCTATTGTATAGCCTATTGATGGCAGTTGTCCACTAGGCAGGTTTGTTTTTCCTTGAAGATCTTGCTTTGGTTCTATGAGGTAGGCAGAGTCAATACAATTGTACAGGTGCTCGTATAAAGCATTGGTGTATAACTCAGCATAGGTGTCTGTTCCATCAGAGTGGGAGGGGTTATGAAGTTATTTATAGGTCACGTAAGAGGTTGTAATTGGCCTTGGATAAGTTTTTTAGCCTAGTTGTTGCAAAGGGGGGGTCCTTGTATTACAGTTACTTCTAACAAGACTGATTTGTAGTCAGATCTCACCAGGGATAGTCACACACTGGGGCTGGTGCAGTAGTCCCCCCATTTTGGTGAGCACCAGATCCAGGATTCTTGAGCCCCTTGTGGGTGTGTCAACCAGCTGGTCCAGGGCATTGGAGATAATGAAGTCCAGGAACCTTTGGGCACGTGAGTTAGAACACATATATTTTACCCAGTCAATGGATGGGTAATTAAAGTCACCCAAATCCAGGGTGTTTGGCTGTATCTTGATTGACTCAAGTAGATACAAGTAGACTGAATGGACATCCTGATTCATGGAGGGGGATCCTATAGCTGGCAATGACCTGAAGAGGGGTCCTACCTACAGTCAATTGCACCTGAAGTAATTCAAGGGAATCATGCTGTTTAACCAATCTGGAGGTATATTTACCTTTAATGAATATTGATACACCACCTCCTTTAGTTCTCATGCCATCAGTTTGTGGTCTGAATGTGTGGAAGGAAATGTAACCTGGTATAGCTGGGGTACTCTTCACAGCCTTAAACCAGGCCTTAGTGATTGCATAAATGTCAGAATCTTCCATGGTGAGGATAGCTTCCACTGAGTGCAGTGTCTGGTTTAGACTCCTAGCATTTAGCAGCATAACCTTGAGGTTGTTTTCAGAGGGTATTTTTATGTCGGGAACTTTGTTCTTGTGACACTGCCTATAAAAAGACATTATGGTGGGTGGCAAGAGCCTTAGCCAGTAACCAAAGTCCCAGGGGTGACAGATGAAGACCATCTTTGGCAAAGCATCGAGATCCGTCGACCATGTCATCCCAGGCTGACAAATATGGCATCCCCTTTGAGTGACACCAGAAACTAAGCCAATTGTTGAAGTCCATCATTTTTTGTTTGTATTGAGGTATCATCCTAGGTGAAGGTAAAATGCTGTTTAAGGCTAGGGACATACCTGCCTGAGACACATAATCAGAAAGTTTAGTCATGTCTGTGTTCATATGGTCCAGTGAGGCATGTCTCAAGTCATTCACACCAACATGGACTATGACAGAGTCCAAACAGTGCCTGTTGTTGAGAGACTTCAGTGCGTGTGCGATGTGGAGGATCCTGGCACCTGACAGACAGCTGACCATGACTTTTTCCTTATTCAGCCTGGTGAGAAGGACATCTATGTGTCTCACAACTGAGTTGCGTATGGCTAAGATGTTTGTTTTTGTGTTATGCCTTAGGGTCTTGACTAGTGATACACTGGTATGAGATATATTATGTATACTACGTTCTGCAGAGGATTTATTATATGAATCGTGCTTGTGTTTGTGTTTGGAAGGTCTCTGATGTTTAGGTAAGCTTCTGGTAAGGGTCTCCATTTATGTAGGTTTATGTGTTATTGGTTTGGTAGATGCAGGAGGTGAGGTGTGCATGCTGATAACCTGCTTAGTATCAGATAAACTGACTGGTGAGTGAGAGAGCCTAGATTCTAAGTTCTTGATCTAGATCCATCTCTCACATAATGAATTTGTCTGGATAAGAAGAAGTGGCTTGTCAGTGTACATGAGACAATTGCAATTGCTAAATTGACTCAGGATGCCCAAGTCGACCAGGCTGGCTCGAGAAACTGTGGGAAATTGTCCATCCATAATGCTAGGTAAGCTGATGTGGTCAGAAAATAGGAAGAGGACAGGAAGGAACAGGTAAAGTAGAGGACAGGAGAAGTGGACAAAAAATAAAAGGGCTAGTGGGTAGGATCTGTGTTGGTACCTCCGGGGCTTCACTGAATGTATCTCCTGTCAGTGAGGGACAATCACGAGAACTCTCCAATATTGCACCAGCAGAGTACTAAGGGAAAATTTTCCAGGCAGAAGTGTTTGAGTCTATAACCATCAATGATGCACACTGCTGCTTGTCAGTGCTCGATGCACAAACAAGCACAGTTCTACATATTAGGATTCTTTAGTTAAGATAAAATCTCGTAAGTGGCAACCTTTTACCACATTTAACTTTGTCTGGCAGATATAGTCACATATCCTCATACAGCAGCTATGATGACTTTGGTTATTTTGACATCCCAACTTCTCACTCACTTTGAGATGCCTATAATTTTATTCTATGCAAGGGCTGACTTCTTAGTATGATAGTGATGCAGTTATTAGTCCTTATGCAATTGTGATTATTGAAGTTTTACAGTATGCAAGC